>NW_027414238.1:0-36763 GCF_964106895.1 Numenius arquata | reverse complement strand
GAAACCTGCAGGCCCCTATGGAACCCTACAGGTCCATACAGAACCCCACAGGGCCCTACGGAACTTTACCAGCCACTACGGAACTCTACAGGTCCCTACAGAACCTGCAGAACCCTCCAGAACCTTACAGAATCCCACAGACTCCTACAGACTTCTGCGGGCACTTACACAACCCTACAGGTCCCTACAGAAATCTACGGGACTCTATGGGCCCCTAGGGAACCCTATAGATTTCGATGGAACCCTACGAGGCCCTCTGGAACCCTACAGAATACTCCAGGACCCGACAGAACTCTACAAGACCCTTAGCAACACAACGGAACCTCACTAAAACCCTATGGGCTCCTACAGAACACTGTAGGTGCCTACGGAACCCTACAGACCCGTACAGACACCTACGGGCACTTACAGAACCCTGCAGGCCCCTACGGAACCCTACAGGTCCATACAGAACCCCACAGGGCCCTAGGGAACTTTACCAGCCACTACGGAACTCTACGGGTCCCTATGGAACCCTGCAGAACCCTCCAGAACCTTACAGAATCCCACGGATTCCTACAGACTCCTGCGGGCACTTACTCAACCCTAGAGGACCCTACGGAACACTACTGGCTCCTGCCGTACTCCAGAGGCCTCTAAGGAACCTACGAAGCTCTACAGAACCCCATGGATCCTTACGGAACAGTACGGGCCCCTTCAGACCTCTGCGGGCGCTTATGGAAACCTACAGGACCCTACGGAACTGTACGAGACTCTACAGGCCCCTAGGGAACACCACAGGCCCCTATGGAACCCTACACAACCCTCCGGAAACATATGGCACCCTACAAGCTCCTACCAACCCCTGCGGGCACTTACACAACCCTACAGGTCCCTACGGAAATCTACGGGACTCTACGGGCCCCTAGGGAACCCTTCAGATTTCGACGGAACCCTACAAGGCCCTCTGGAACCCTACGGAATACTCCAGGACCCAACAGCACTCTACAAGACCCTTAGCAACACAACGGAACCTCACTAAAACCCTATGGGCTCCTACAGAACACTGCAGGTGCCTATGGAACCCTACAGACACCTGCGGGCACTTACGGAAACCTGCAGGCCCTACGGAACCCTACAGGTCCATACAGAACCCCACAGGGCCCTACGGAACTTTACCAGCCACTACGGAACTCTACGGGTCCCTACAGAACCCTGCAGAACCCTCCAGAACCTTACAGAATCCCACGGATTCCTACAGACTCCTGCGGGCACTTACTCAACCCTAGAGGACCCTACGGAACACTACTGGCTCCTGCGGAACTCCAGAAGCCTCTAGAGAACCTACGAAGCTCTACAGAACCCCATGGATCCTTATGGAACAGTACGGGCCCCTTCAGACCTCTGCGGGCCCTTATGGAAACCTACAGGATCCCAGGAACTGTACGAGACTCTACAGGCCCCTAGGGAACACCACAGGCCCCTATGGAACCCTACACAACCCTCCGGAAACATATGGCACCCTACAAGCTCCTACCAACCCCTGCGGGCACTTACATAACCCTACAGGTCCCTACGGAAATCTACGGGACTCTACGGGCCCCTAGGGAACCCTTCAGATTTCGACGGAACCCTACAAGGCCCTCTGGAACCCTACAGAATACTCCAGGACCCGACAGCACTCTACAAGACCCTTAGCAACACAACGGAACCTCACTAAAACCCTATGGGCTCCTAGAGAACACTGCAGGTGCCTATGGAACCCTACAGACACCTGCAGGCACTTACGGAAACCTGCAGGCCCCTATGGAACCCTACAGGTCCATACAGAACCCCACAGGGCCCTACGGAACTTTACCAGCCACTACGGAACTCTACGGGTCCCTACAGAACCTGCAGAACCCTCCAGAACCTTACAGAATCTCACAGACTCCTACAGACTTCTGCGGGCACTTACACAACCCTACAGGTCCCTACGGAAATCTACGGGACTCTATGGGCCCCTAGGGAACCCTATAGATTTCGATGGAACCCTACGAGGCCCTCTGGAACCCTACAAAATACTCCAGGACCCGACAGCACTCTACAAGACCCTTAGCAACACAACGGAACCTCACTAAAACCCTATGGGCTCCTACAGAACAATGTAGGTGCCTACGGAAACCTACAGACCCGTACAGACACCTACGGGCACTTACAGAACCCTGCAGGCCCCTACGGAACCCTACAGGTCCATACAGAACCCCACAGGGCCCTAGGGAACTTTACCAGCCACTACGGAACTCTACGGGCCCCTACGGAACCCTGCAGAACCCTCCGGAACCTTACAGAATCCCACGGATTCCTACAGACTCCTGCGGGCACTTAAACAACCCTAGAGGACCCTACGGAACACTACTGGCTCCTGCGGTACTCCAGAGGCCTCTAGGGAACCTACGAAGCTCTACGGAACCCTATGGATCCTTACGGAACAGTACGGGCCCCTTCAGACCTCTGCGGGCCCTTATGGAAACCTACAGGACCCTACGGAACTGTACGAGACTCTACAGGCCCCTAGGGAACACCACAGGCCCCTAGGGAACACCACAGGCCCCTACGGAACCCTACACAACCCTCCGGAAACATATGGCACCCTACAAGCTCCTACCAACCCCTGCGGGCACTTACATAACCCTACAGGTCCCTACGGAAATCTACGGGACTCTACGGGCCCTAGGGAACCCTTCAGATTTTGACGGAACCCTACAAGGCCCTCTGGAACCCTACAGAATACTCCAGGACCCGACAGCACTCTACAAGACCCTTAGCAACACAACGGAACCTCACTAAAACCCTATGGGCTCCTACAGAACACTGGAGGTGCCTACGGAACCCTACAGACCCCTACAGAACACTACAGACACCTGCGGGCACTTACGGAACCCTGCAGGCCCCTACGGAACCCTACAGGTCCATACAGAACCCCACAGGGCCCTACGGAAATTTACCAGCCACTACAAAACTCTACGGGTCCCTACGGAACCCTGCAGAACCCTCCGGAACCTTACAGAATCCCACAGACTCCTACAGACTTCTGCTGGCACTTACACAACCCTACAGGTCCCTACAGAAATCTACGGGACTCTATGGGCCCCTAGGGAACCCTATAGATTTCGATGGAGCCCTACGAGGCCCTCTGGAACCCTACAGAATACTCCAGGACCCGACAGCACTCTACAAGACCCTTAGCAACACAACGGAACCTCACTAAAACCCTATGGGCTCCTACAGAACACTGTAGGTGCCTACGGAACCCTACAGACCCGTACAGACACCTACGGGCACTTACAGAACCCTGCAGGCCCCTACGGAACCCTACAGGTCCATACAGAAACCCACAGGGCCCTAGGGAACTTTACCAGCCACTACGGAACTCTACGGGCCCCTACGGAACCCTGCAGAACCCTCCAGAACCTTACAGAATCCCACGGATTCCTACAGACTCCTGCGGGCACTTAAACAACCCTAGAGGACCCTACGGAACACTACTGGCTCCTGCGGTACTCCAGAGGCCTCTAGGGAACCTACGAAGCTCTACGGAACCCTATGGATCCTTACGGAACAGTACGGGCCCCTTCAGACCTCTGCGGGCCCTTATGGAAACCTACAGGACCCTACGGAACTGTACGAGACTCTACAGGCCCCTAGGGAACACCACAGGCCCCTACGGAACCCTACACAACCCTCCGGAAACATATGGCACCCTACAAGCTCCTACCAACCCCTGCGGGCACTTACATAACCCTACAGGTCCCTACGGAAATCTACGGGACTCTACGGGCCCCTAGGGAACCCTTTAGATTTTGACGGAACCCTACAAGGCCCTCTGGAACCCTACAGAATACTCCAGGACCCGACAGCACTCTACAAGACCCTTAGCAACACAACGGAACCTCACTAAAACCCTATGGGCTCCTACAGAACACTGCAGGCCCCTACGGAACCCTACAGGTCCATAAAGAACCCCACAGGGCCCTACGGAAATTTACCAGCCACTACAAAACTCTACGGGTCCCTACGGAACCCTGCAGAACCCTCAGGAACCTTACAGAATCCCACAGACTCCTACAGACTTCTGCTGGCACTTACACAACCCTACAGGTCCCTACGGAAATCTACGGGACTCTATGGGCCCCTAGGGAACCCTATAGATTTCGATGGAACCCTATGAGCCCCTCTGGAACCCTACAGAATACTCCAGGACCCGACAGGACTCTACAAGACCCTTAGCAACACAACGGAACCTCACTAAAACCCTATGGGCTCCTACAGAACACTGTAGGTGCCTACGGAACCCTACAGACCCGTACAGACACCTACGGGCACTTACAGAACACTGCAGGCCTCTACGGAACCCTACAGGTCCATACAGAACCCCACAGGGCCCAGGCAACTTTACCAGCCACTACGGAACTCTACGGGCCCCTACGGAACCCTGCAGAACCCTCCAGAACCTTACAGAATCCCACGGATTCCTACAGACTCCTGCGGGCACTTAAACAACCCTAGAGGACCCTACGGAACACTACTGGCTCCTGCGGTACTCCAGAGGCCTCTAGGGAACCTACGAAGCTCTACGGAACCCTATGGATCCTTACGGAACAGTACGGGCCCCTTCAGACCTCTGCGGGCCCTTATGGAAACCTACAGGACCCTATGGAACTGTACGAGACTCTACAGGCCCCTAGGGAACACCACAGGCCCCTACGGAACCCTACACAACCCTCCGGAAACATATGGCACCTACAAGCTCCTACCAACCCCTGCGGGCACTTACATAACCCTACAGGTCCCTACGGAAATCTACGGGACTCTACGGGCCCCTAGGGAACCCTTCAGATTTTGACGGAACCCTACAAGGCCCTCTGGAACCCTACGGAATACTCCAGGACCCGACAGCACTCTACAAGAGCCTTAGCAACACAACGGAACCTCACTAAAACCCTATGGGCTCCTAGAGAACACTGCAGGTGCCTATGGAACCCTACAGACACCTGCGGGCACTTACGGAAACCTGCAGGCCCCTACGGAACCCTACAGGTCCATACAGAACCCCACAGGGCCCTACGGAACTTTACCAGCCACTACGGAACTCTACGGGTCCCTACAGAACCCTGCAGAACCCTCCAGAACCTTACAGAATCCCACAGACTCCTACAGACTTCTGCGGGCACTTACACAACCCTACAGGTCCCTACAGAAATCTACGGGACTCTATGGGCCCCTAGGGAACCCTATAGATTTCGATGGAACCCTATGAGCCCCTCTGGAACCCTACAGAATACTCCAGGACCCAACAGAACTCTACAAGACCCTTAGCAACACAACGGAACCTCACTAAAACCCTATGGGCTCCTACAGAACACTGTAGGTGCCTACGGAACCCTACAGACCCGTACAGACACCTACGGGCACTTACAGAACACTGCAGGCCCCTACGGAACCCTACAGGTCCATACAGAACCCCACAGGGCCCTAGGCAACTTTACCAGCCACTACGGAACTCTACGGGTCCCTATGGAACCCTGCAGAACCCTCCAGAACCTTACAGAATCCCACGGATTCCTACAGACTCCTGCGGGCACTTACTCAACCCTAGAGGACCCTACGGAACACTACTGGCTCCTGCCGTACTCCAGAGGCCTCTAGGGAACCTACGAAGCTCTACAGAACCCCATGGATCCTTACGGAACAGTACGGGCCCCTTCAGACCTCTGCGGGCGCTTATGGAAACCTACAGGACCCTACGGAACTGTACGAGACTCTACAGGCCCCTAGGGAACACCACAGGCCCCTATGGAACCCTACACAACCCTCCGGAAACATATGGCACCCTACAAGCTCCTACCAACCCCTGCGGGCACTTACACAACCCTACAGGTCCCTACGGAAATCTACGGGACTCTACGGGCCCCTAGGGAACCCTTCAGATTTCGACGGAACCCTACAAGGCCCTCTGGAACCCTACGGAATACTCCAGGACCCGACAGGACTCTACAAGACCCTTAGCAACACAACGGAACCTCACTAAAACCCTATGGGCTCCTAGAGAACACTGCAGGTGCCTATGGAACCCTACAGACACCTGCGGGCACTTACGGAAACCTGCAGGCCCCTACGGAACCCTACAGGTCCATACAGAACCCCACAGGGCCCTACGGAACTTTACCAGCCACTACGGAACTCTACGGGTCCCTACAGAACCCTGCAGAACCCTCCAGAACCTTACAGAATCCCACAGACTCCTACAGACTTCTGCGGGCACTTACACAACCCTACAGGTCCCTACAGAAATCTACGGGACTCTATGGGCCCCTAGGGAACCCTATAGATTTCGATGGAACCCTATGAGCCCCTCTGGAACCCTACAGAATACTCCAGGACCCAACAGAACTCTACAAGACCCTTAGCAACACAACGGAACCTCACTAAAACCCTATGGGCTCCTACAGAACACTGTAGGTGCCTACGGAACCCTACAGACCCGTACAGACACCTACGGGCACTTACAGAACACTGCAGGCCCCTACGGAACCCTACAGGTCCATACAGAACCCCACAGGGCCCTACGGAACTTTACCAGCCACTACGGAACTCTACGGGTCCCTATGGAACCCTGCAGAACCCTCCAGAACCTTACAGAATCCCACGGATTCCTACAGACTCCTGCGGGCACTTACTCAACCCTAGAGGACCCTACGGAACACTACTGGCTCCTGCCGTACTCCAGAGGCCTCTAGGGAACCTACGAAGCTCTACAGAACCCCATGGATCCTTACGGAACAGTACGGGCCCCTTCAGACCTCTGCGGGCGCTTATGGAAACCTACAGGACCCTACGGAACTGTACGAGACTCTACAGGCCCCTAGGGAACACCACAGGCCCCTATGGAACCCTACACAACCCTCCGGAAACATATGGCACCCTACAAGCTCCTACCAACCCCTGCGGGCACTTACACAACCCTACAGGTCCCTACGGAAATCTACGGGACTCTACGGGCCCCTAGGGAACCCTTCAGATTTCGACGGAACCCTACAAGGCCCTCTGGAACCCTACGGAATACTCCAGGACCCGACAGGACTCTACAAGACCCTTAGCAACACAACGGAACCTCACTAAAACCCTATGGGCTCCTACAGAACACTGCAGGTGCCTATGGAACCCTACAGACACCTGCGGGCACTTACGGAAACCTGCAGGCCCCTATGGAACCCTACAGGTCCATACAGAACCCCACAGGGCCCTAGGCAACTTTACCAGCCACTACGGAACTCTACGGGTCCCTACAGAACCTGCAGAACCCTCCAGAACCTTACAGAATCCCACAGACTCCTACAGACTTCTGCGGGCACTTACACAACCCTACAGGTCCCTACAGAAATCTACGGGACTCTATGGGCCCCTACGGAACCCTATAGATTTCGATGGAACCCTATGAGCCCCTCTGGAACCCTACAGAATACTCCAGGACCCGACAGCACTCTACAAGACCCTTAGCAACACAACGGAACCTCACTAAAACCCTATGGGCTCCTACAGAACACTGTAGGTGCCTACGGAACCCTACAGACCCGTACAGACACCTACGGGCACTTACAGAACACTGCAGGCCCCTACGGAACCCTACAGGTCCATACAGAACCCCACAGGGCCCTAGGCAACTTTACCAGCCACTACGGAACTCTACGGGTCCCTATGGAACCCTGCAGAACCCTCCAGAACCTTACAGAATCCCACGGATTCCTACAGACTCCTGCGGGCACTTACTCAACCCTAGAGGACCCTACGGAACACTACTGGCTCCTGCCGTACTCCAGAGGCCTCTAGGGAACCTACGAAGCTCTACAGAACCCCATGGATCCTTATGGAACAGTACGGGCCCCTTCAGACCTCTGCGGGCGCTTATGGAAACCTACAGGACCCTACGGAACTGTACGAGACTCTACAGGCCCCTAGGGAACACCACAGGCCCCTACGGAACCCTACACAACCCTCCGGAAACATATGGCACCCTACAAGCTCCTACCAACCCCTGCGGGCACTTACACAACCCTACAGGTCCCTACGGAAATCTACGGGACTCTACGGGCCCCTAGGGAACCCTTCAGATTTCGACGGAACCCTACCAGCCCCTCTGGAACCCTACAGAATACTCCAGGACCCGACAGCACTCTACAAGACACTTAGCAACACAACGGAACCTCACTAAAACCCTATGGGCTCCTACAGAACACTGCAGGTGCCTATGGAACCCTACAGACACCTGCGGGCACTTACGGAAACCTGCAGGCCCCTACGGAACCCTACAGGTCCATACAGAACCCCACAGGGCCCTACGGAACTTTACCAGCCACTACGGAACTCTACGGGTCCCTACAGAACCTGTAGAACCCTCCAGAACCTTACAGAATCCCACGGATTCCTACAGACTCCTGCGGGCACTTACTCAACCCTAGAGGACCCTACGGAACACTACTGGCTCCTGCGGAACTCCAGAGGCCTCTAGGGAACCTACGAAGCTCTACAGAACCCCATGGATCCTTATGGAACAGTACGGGCCCCTTCAGACCTCTGCGGGCCCTTATGGAAACCTACAGGATCCCAGGAACTGTACGAGACTCTACAGGCCCCTAGGGAACACCACAGGCCCCTATGGAACCCTACACAACCCTCCGGAAACATATGGCACCCTACAAGTTCCTACCAACCCCTGCGGGCACTTACATAACCCTACAGGTCCCTACGGAAATCTACGGGACTCTACGGGCCCCTAGGGAACCCTTCAGATTTCGACGGAACCCTACAAGGCCCTCTGGAACCCTACAGAATACTCCAGGACCCGACAGCACTCTACAAGACCCTTAGCAACACAACGGAACCTCACTAAAACCCTATGGGCTCCTAGAGAACACTGCAGGTGCCTACGGAACCCTACAGACACCTGCGGGCACTTACGGAAACCTGCAGGCCCCTATGGAACCCTACAGGTCCATACAGAACCCCACAGGGCCCTACGGAACTTTACCAGCCACTACGGAACTCTACAGGTCCCTACAGAACCTGCAGAACCCTCCAGAACCTTACAGAATCCCACAGACTCCTACAGACTTCTGCGGGCACTTACACAACCCTACAGGTCCCTACAGAAATCTACGGGACTCTATGGGCCCCTAGGGAACCCTATAGATTTCGATGGAACCCTATGAGCCCCTCTGGAACCCTACAGAATACTCCAGGACCCAACAGAACTCTACAAGACCCTTAGCAACACAACGGAACCTCACTAAAACCCTATGGGCTCCTACAGAACACTGTAGGTGCCTACGGAACCCTACAGACCCGTACAGACACCTACGGGCACTTACAGAACACTGCAGGCCCCTACGGAACCCTACAGGTCCATACAGAACCCCACAGGGCCCTACGGAACTTTACCAGCCACTACGGAACTCTACGGGTCCCTATGGAACCCTGCAGAACCCTCCAGAACCTTACAGAATCCCACGGATTCCTACAGACTCCTGCGGGCACTTACTCAACCCTAGAGGACCCTACGGAACACTACTGGCTCCTGCCGTACTCCAGAGGCCTCTAGGGAACCTACGAAGCTCTACAGAACCCCATGGATCCTTACGGAACAGTACGGGCCCCTTCAGACCTCTGCGGGCGCTTATGGAAACCTACAGGACCCTACGGAACTGTACGAGACTCTACAGGCCCCTAGGGAACACCACAGGCCCCTATGGAACCCTACACAACCCTCCGGAAACATATGGCACCCTACAAGCTCCTACCAACCCCTGCGGGCACTTACACAACCCTACAGGTCCCTACGGAAATCTACGGGACTCTACGGGCCCCTAGGGAACCCTTCAGATTTCGACGGAACCCTACAAGGCCCTCTGGAACCCTACGGAATACTCCAGGACCCGACAGGACTCTACAAGACCCTTAGCAACACAACGGAACCTCACTAAAACCCTATGGGCTCCTACAGAACACTGCAGGTGCCTATGGAACCCTACAGACACCTGCGGGCACTTACGGAAACCTGCAGGCCCCTATGGAACCCTACAGGTCCATACAGAACCCCACAGGGCCCTAGGCAACTTTACCAGCCACTACGGAACTCTACGGGTCCCTACAGAACCTGCAGAACCCTCCAGAACCTTACAGAATCCCACAGACTCCTACAGACTTCTGTGGGCACTTACACAACCCTACAGGTCCCTACAGAAATCTACGGGACTCTATGGGCCCCTACGGAACCCTATAGATTTCGATGGAACCCTATGAGCCCCTCTGGAACCCTACAGAATACTCCAGGACCCGACAGCACTCTACAAGACCCTTAGCAACACAACGGAACCTCACTAAAACCCTATGGGCTCCTACAGAACACTGTAGGTGCCTACGGAACCCTACAGACCCGTACAGACACCTACGGGCACTTACAGAACACTGCAGGCCCCTACGGAACCCTACAGGTCCATACAGAACCCCACAGGGCCCTAGGCAACTTTACCAGCCACTACGGAACTCTACGGGTCCCTATGGAACCCTGCAGAACCCTCCAGAACCTTACAGAATCCCACGGATTCCTACAGACTCCTGCGGGCACTTACTCAACCCTAGAGGACCCTACGGAACACTACTGGCTCCTGCCGTACTCCAGAGGCCGCTAGGGAACCTACGAAGCTCTACAGGACCCCATGGATCCTTACGGAACAGTACGGGCCCCTTCAGACCTCTGCGGGCGCTTATGGAAACCTACAGGACCCTACGGAACTGTACGAGACTCTACAGGCCCCTAGGGAACACCACAGGCCCCTATGGAACCCTACACAACCCTCCGGAAACATATGGCACCCTACAAGCTCCTACCAACCCCTGCGGGCACTTACACAACCCTACAGGTCCCTACGGAAATCTACGGGACTCTACGGGCCCCTAGGGAACCCTTCAGATTTCGACGGAACCCTACCAGCCCCTCTGGAACCCTACAGAATACTCCAGGACCCGACAGCACTCTACAAGACCCTTAGCAACACAACGGAACCTCACTAAAACCCTATGGGCTCCTACAGAACACTGCAGGTGCCTATGGAACCCTACAGACACCTGCGGGCACTTACGGAAACCTGCAGGCCCCTACGGAACCCTACAGGTCCATACAGAACCCCACAGGGCCCTACGGAACTTTACCAGCCACTACGGAACTCTACGGGTCCCTACAGAACCTGCAGAACCCTCCAGAACCTTACAGAATCCCACGGACTCCTACAGACTTCTGCGGGCACTTACACAACCCTACAGGTCCCTACAGAAATCTACGGGACTCTATGGGCCCCTAGGGAACCCTATAGATTTCGATGGAACCCTACGAGGCCCTCTGGAACCCTACAGAATACTCCAGGACCCAACAGAACTCTACAAGACCCTTAGCAACACAACGGAACCTCACTAAAACCCTATGGGCTCCTACAGAACACTGTAGGTGCCTACGGAACCCTACAGACCCGTACAGACACCTACGGGCACTTACAGAACACTGCAGGCCCCTACGGAACCCTACAGGTCCATACAGAACCCCACAGGGCCCTACGGAACTTTACCAGCCACTACGGAACTCTACGGGTCCCTATGGAACCCTGCAGAACCCTCCAGAACCTTACAGAATCCCACGGATTCCTACAGACTCCTGCGGGCACTTACTCAACCCTAGAGGACCCTACGGAACACTACTGGCTCCTGCGGAACTCCAGAGGCCTCTAGGGAACCTACGAAGCTCTACAGAACCCCATGGATCCTTACGGAACAGTACGGGCCCCTTCAGACCTCTGCGGGCGCTTATGGAAACCTACAGGACCCTACGGAACTGTACGAGACTCTACAGGCCCCTAGGGAACACCACAGGCCCCTATGGAACCCTACACAACCCTCCGGAAACATATGGCACCCTACAAGCTCCTACCAACCCCTGCGGGCACTTACACAACCCTACAGGTCCCTACGGAAATCTACGGGACTCTACGGGCCCCTAGGGAACCCTTCAGATTTCGACGGAACCCTACAAGGCCCTCTGGAACCCTACGGAATACTCCAGGACCCGACAGCACTCTACAAGACCCTTAGCAACACAACGGAACCTCACTAAAACCCTATGGGCTCCTACAGAACACTGCAGGTGCCTATGGAACCCTACAGACACCTGCGGGCACTTACGGAAACCTGCAGGCCCCTACGGAACCCTACAGGTCCATACAGAACCCCACAGGGCCCTACGGAACTTTACCAGCCACTACGGAACTCTACGGGTCCCTATGGAACCCTGCAGAACCCTCCAGAACCTTACAGAATCCCACGGATTCCTACAGACTCCTGCGGGCACTTACTCAACCCTAGAGGACCCTACGGAACACTACTGGCTCCTGCGGAACTCCAGAAGCCTCTAGGGAACCTACGAAGCTCTACAGAACCCCATGGATCCTTATGGAACAGTACGGGCCCCTTCAGACCTCTGCGGGCCCTTATGGAAACCTACAGGATCCCAGGAACTGTACGAGACTCTACAGGCCCCTAGGGAACACCACAGGCCCCTATGGAACCCTACACAACCCTCCGGAAACATATGGCACCCTACAAGCTCCTACCAACCCCTGCGGGCACTTACATAACCCTACAGGTCCCTACGGAAATCTACGGGACTCTACGGGCCCCTAGGGAACCCTTCAGATTTTGACGGAACCCTACAAGGCCCTCTGGAACCCTACAGAATACTCCAGGACCCGACAGCACTCTACAAGACCCTTAGCAACACAACGGAACCTCACTAAAACCCTATGGGCTCCTAGAGAACACTGCAGGTGCCTATGGAACCCTACAGACACCTGCAGGCACTTACGGAAACCTGCAGGCCCCTATGGAACCCTACAGGTCCATACAGAACCCCACAGGGCCCTACGGAACTTTACCAGCCACTACGGAACTCTACAGGTCCCTACAGAACCTGCAGAACCCTCCAGAACCTTACAGAATCCCACAGACTCCTACAGACTTCTGCGGGCACTTACACAACCCTACAGGTCCCTACAGAAATCTACGGGACTCTATGGGCCCCTAGGGAACCCTATAGATTTCGATGGAACCCTACGAGGCCCTCTGGAACCCTACAGAATACTCCAGGACCCGACAGAACTCTACAAGACCCTTAGCAACACAACGGAACCTCACTAAAACCCTATGGGCTCCTACAGAACACTGTAGGTGCCTACGGAACCCTACAGACCCGTACAGACACCTACGGGCACTTACAGAACACTGCAGGCCCCTACGGAACCCTACAGGTCCATACAGAACCCCACAGGGCCCTAGGCAACTTTACCAGCCACTACGGAACTCTACGGGTCCCTACAGAACCCTGCAGAACCCTCCAGAACCTTACAGAATCCCACGGATTCCTACAGACTCCTGCGGGCACTTACTCAACCCTAGAGGACCCTACGGAACACTACTGGCTCCTGCGGAACTCCAGAGGCCTCTAGGGAACCTACGAAGCTCTACAGAACCCCATGGATCCTTATGGAACAGTACGGGCCCCTTCAGACCTCTGCGGGCGCTTATGGAAACCTACAGGACCCTACGGAACTGTACGAGACTCTACAGGCCCCTAGGGAACACCACAGGCCCCTATGGAACCCTACACAACCCTCCGGAAACATATGGCACCCTACAAGCTCCTACCAACCCCTGCGGGCACTTACATAACCCTACAGGTCCCTACGGAAATCTACGGGACTCTACGGGCCCCTAGGGAACCCTTCAGATTTTGACGGAACCCTACAAGGCCCTCTGGAACCCTACAGAATACTCCAGGACCCGACAGCACTCTACAAGACCCTTAGCAACACAACGGAACCTCACTAAAACCCTATGGGCTCCTAGAGAACACTGCAGGTGCCTACGGAACCCTACAGACACCTGCGGGCACTTACGGAACCCTGCAGGCCCCTACGGAACCCTACAGGTCCATACAGAACCCCACAGGGCCCTACGGAACTTTACCAGCCACTACGGAACTCTACGGGTCCCTACGGAACCCTGCAGAACCCTCCGGAACCTTACAGAATCCCACAGACTCCTACAGACTCCTGCGGGCACTTACTCAACCCTAGAGGACCCTACGGAACACTACTGGCTCCTGCCGTACTCCAGAGGCCTCTAGGGAACCTACGAAGCTCTACAGAACCCCATGGATCCTTACGGAACAGTACGGGCCCCTTCAGACCTCTGCGGGCGCTTATGGAAACCTACAGGACCCTACGGAACTGTACGAGACTCTACAGGCCCCTAGGGAACACCACAGGCCCCTATGGAACCCTACACAACCCTCCGGAAACATATGGCACCCTACAAGCTCCTACCAACCCCTGCGGGCACTTACATAACCCTACAGGTCCCTACGGAAATCTACGGGACTCTACGGGCCCCTAGGGAACCCTTCAGATTTCGACGGAACCCTACGAGCCCCTCTGGAACCCTACAGAGTCCCGAGCTCTGGAACCCTTGTCCGAGCTCGCCGTTGTACCAGCGTGCGCCTCTGCGTGTTGCTGCGCGTCCTCCCGACCACGCCGATTCATCACCCCGCTCTTCAGGGTGATGCGGGGTTCTCCCGAGCCCGCCGCGCTACTGCCGTGCTCCTCCAGGTGTCGCAGTGCGCCTTCCGACCGCTCCGTATATACACCCCGCTCGGCAGGGTGCCTCCGGGCGCTCTGCCGAGCTTGCTGCGCTACCGCTCTGCGCCTCCGGGTGTCGCTGCGCATCCTCCCAACCCCGACGCACCCTCATCCCACCCCTCCAGGTGCCGTCGGGCGCCAACTCGATCCCGCCGAGCCTTAACCCACCCCTCGGGATGGTGACGGGCGCACGTCCCACCTGCCCGAGCCGCTCCCCCCGCCCTTCGGGGTGCCGACGAGTCCTCGTCCGACTCACCCGTGCCCTCAGCGCTCTCTTTGGGGTGCCGCCGGGCACTGTCCGAGCTCACCACGCTACCACCCTGCGCCTCCGGCTGTCGCTCCGCCTCCTCCCGACCACACCGATCCTTCTCCCCGCTCTTCGGGGTGCTGCGGGGCTCTTCCGAGCTCGCCGCGCTACCACCGTGAGCTTCCGGGTGTCACTGTGCGTCCGGTCGACCCGGCGCATGCTCATCCCGCTCATCAGTTGCCGCCGAGCGCTCTCCCGATATCGCCGCTCCTTCACCCCGCTCCTCGGGGTGCCGCCGGGCGCTCTGCCGAGCTCGCCGCACTACCACCGTGCGCCTCCAGGTGCCGCTGTACGTCCGGTCGACCCGACGCACGCTCATCCCGCTCCTCGGGGTGCCACCGGGCGCTCTCCCGAGCTCGCCGCACTACCACCGTGCGCCTCCAGGTGCCGCTGTGCGTCCGGTCGACCCGACGCACGCTCATCCCGCTCCTCGGGGTGCCGCCGGACGCTCTCCCGAGCTCTTCGTGCTCCACCCTGCGCATGTGAGTGCCGCTGGGTGCTCTCGGGATCTCGCCGCGGTACCACCGTGCGCCTCCGAGTGCCACCGAGCGCTCTCCCGGTATCGCCACTCGTTGACCCCGCACGTCGGGGTGCCGCCAGGCGCTCTCCCAATATCGCTGCTCCTTCACCACAGTGCCTGGGGTGCCGCCGGGCGTACTGCCGAGCTCACAGCGGTACCACCGCGTGCCTCCGAGTGCCGCTGAACGCTCTCCCGGTATCGCCGCTCCTTCACCCTGCTTGTCTGGGTGCCGCCGGGCGCTCTCCCGAGCTTGCCGCACTACCACCGTGCGCCTCCAGGTGCCGCTGTGCGTCCGGTCGACCCGACGCACGCTCATCCCGCTCCTCGGGGTGCCACCGGGCGCTCTCCCGAGCTCGCCGCACTACCACCGTGCGCCTCCAGGTGCCGCTGTGCGTCCGGTCGACCCGACGCATGCTCATCCCGCTCCTCGGGGTGCCGCCGGACGCTCTCCCGAGCTCTTCGCGCTCCACCCTGCACATGCGAGTGCCGCTGGGTGCTCTCGGGATATCGCCGCGGTACCGCAGCGCGCCTCTGACTGCCGCCGAGCCCTCTCCCGATATCGCCGCTCCTTCACCACGGTGCTCGGGGTGCCGCCGGGTGCTCTGCCGAGCTCGCCGCGCTACCACCGTGCGCCTCCGAGTGCCGCCGAGCGCTCTCCCGGTATCGACACTCGTTGACCACGCGCGTCGGGGTGCCGCCGGGCGCTCTCCCGAGCTCGCCGCACTACCACCGTGCGCCTCCAGGTGCCGCTCTGTGTCCGGTCGTCCCGATGCACGCTCATCCCGCTCCTCGGGGTGCCGCCGGACGCTCTCCCGAGCTCTTCGTGCTCCACCCTGCGCATGCGAGTGCCTCTGGGTGGTCTCGGGATCTTGCCGCGGTACCACAGCGCGCCTCCGAGTGCCACCGAGCGCTCTCCCGATATCGCCGCTCCTTTGATTCAGAAAACGAACGGTTACAGTTTGTTAGTGCAGTTGTATTACAGTCTGGGAAAGAACAAAAGCTCGGGGCCCCAGAATTCCAAGATAAAGAAATGGCTTTGTGTATAAGATAGCGGGAGCAGCTGCATGCTAAGGAGGTGCTGAGGAGGAACCTAACTGTCTGGGAAAGGTGTCCATCTGGTCAGGACAGGGGAGGAGATTTTTGATAATGAGTTCTTGGAAATAATTAGAATAGTAACGCCTTTAATTTTAATAACCTGCCCACCATAATGAATATGTATGCTTTTTACCATAAATGGACGCTTGCTTCACAAACCGGTGTACAAGTTTGGCGGAGAAATCCCCCTTGCACCCAGCGCTGCAATAAACATACCTGCTTTATAACTCTCTGCGAGTTGTAATGTTTGTTTTCGAGCGTCAATTTGGCACCCCAGATGGGACCCCCTCTGTCCGGCTGCGGGACCTGCTGAGGACGGGAGTCCTCTGGGCGCCCCCGAGATTTCTCGGAAGGACTCCCCAACTCATCCAGATCACCGCGGGGACAGACAAGGACCATCTCCTGCGGACCAGGTATGTTTTAGGGTTTCATGGGGGGACCTGTAAGTCGTGAGGAGACGTCCTACGCGTGGTAAAGAGTCGGTGTACTCGCCCCGGGGTATGCTCAAGCTTGGGCTAATGGTGTGGGATCCCTGGGTTTTGGGTTAGTGTGTGGAATTGTAATATTGTTGATTATTTAGTGTATTTGTCATAAGGTATCCCTACCGTGTTATTGTCTGTAATTGTTGTATGAGTGATTGAGACGCGGCACTGCTGCAGAGCGAGTGTGAAGTTCCGATCCGCGGTTCCGTGTTCTCCGCGAGGAGAGCGGCCGGAGACGAACGAAGCTTACAGCTTACGAATCTTAATTACAATACTATACTACAATTAATGCTGTCCCTTAGAAGGGATGAAGTCACATATGCGGATATGTTTTTCACCCTTTGGAACCACCCAGAGTACCAACGGGACAGCGGGCTATTACCTCCACAAGACCCGATGGTACTAGCCTTAGAGAAAGAAAGAAGAGGAGAAATGAAAGGTAATATAAAAAGATGTTGTTCAGCCTGTAGTATAGGGCAGAGATGCACAAAGCCTGAAAAGATTTGGGATCTTAAAGAAGACGATTTTCTTGACACTTACTTACTACCGGTTAGAGCAATAGAAGACCGTTGGGATGGGGTAAGGGTTCCTCAAGAAGATAGAGAAACTGAAGCTGATTCCAAAACCCCACCTGACAGCCCTGTATCGTCCCGTACTCGGAAAAGGACAGAGCAAGCAGCGATTCAAGCACCCTTAAGGGAAGCCATGGGTCCGGACGGACCACCCGTAATGATAAAAGTCCCTTTTCCTCATTTGATTTAGAAACCTGGAAAAGTGTGGCAAAGAATTATCGGAATGATCCCGTAGGGGTTACTAGACATTTTCAGTTTCTGGTAAAGCAGCACAATCCTGACTGGAGTGATATCCAGTTATTATTAGATCACCTAAGAGAAACTGAGAAACAACTGGTTTTAAGAACTGCTCACAATATAGCCACGGACCAACTGAAAGATTCAGGAAGGGACATTAAAGAACACTTCCCTTTGCAGAACCCTCACTGGAACCCAAACAGGAGCATTCACTCAGAGGCGCTAGAAACTTACAGAGATTGGATTATAACAGGGATGGAGAGGGCTATCCCGAAAGCCATTAACTGATCAATGCTGTATGCTGTAAGACGAGGGCCGAAGGAGAGTCCCTCGGAGTTTCTAGATAAATTACGAGATGCAATGAGACGCTACACCCCCTCGGACCCTGGATCAGAGATAGGAATCCAGCAGTTAGTGTCTCTCTTTTTAGGGCAGTCTGCCAACGATATCCGGAGGAAGCTGCAAAAACTGAGAACAACCGACAGCAGAAATCTAGATACTCTGTTAGATGAGGCATGGAGAGTGTTTAACAACCGGGAGGAGGAGGATAAGAAAAGGGACAGACGGGCACTGGTGGTAGCAATACATGGGAGGGGGGAAACGAAAGCAGGGAATTTTAGGAAACCATTAGAAAGAGATCAATGTGCATGGTGTAAGCAGAGAGGGCACTGGAAGAATGGGTCCCCAAAAAGACGAAAAGAAAAAATTCAGGCCCATTATAAAGAAGATTGACGGGGACCGGGGGAATCTACCCTAGCGGATCCACTGGTTACCCTAAGGCTAGGGAAAAAGCAACAAGAATAGAATTTTTGGTGGATACAGGAGCAATGTATTCGGTTTTAAATCAAGCTCTGACCCCTATCGATACTGATTTTATAACAGTAACAGGAGCCACTGGCCGGAGTGAAAAGGCATATTTTCTCAAACCTCTTAAGTTCAAATTGGGAAAATAATTGGCGATACACAAATTTTTATATCTGCCAAATTCGCCGAGACCCCTGTTAGGGCGAGATTTATTAGAGCAATTGGGAGCAGAAATTAAATTCAAAAAAGGAAAATGGAACTCCGGATAAGAGAAGATCAACTAATTGAAATACTAAGTTTGGCCCTAATAGGAACTCCCATTTCTACAGGAGTGCCTGAGGAGATTAAAGCCCAAATTTATCCGGGGGTCTGGGCCTCGGGAGTGCCGGGGAGAGCAAAAAATGCTTCCCCAATAGTGATAAAGCCTCAACAAGGACCAGGACCGGTGAGAGTTAAACAGTATCCCCTTAGAATAGAGGACAGGGAGGGGATCCGACCAACTATAGATCGGTTTATTGAGTATGGGCTGCTGAAAGAATGTGAATCAGAGTATAACACTCCAATATTACCTGTTAAGAAGCCGGATGGTAGCTATCGCATAGTGCAGGACCTCAGAGCTATCAACAGGATAGCTGTTGAGGATTTGCATCCGGTAGTAGCAAATCCATACACTCTTCTAACTAAACTGGTACCTGAATTGGCATGGTTTACCGTTTTGAACCTAAAGGATGCCTTTTTCTGCGTGCCTTTGAGCCCAGAGAGCCAGCTTTTATTTGCATTCGAATGGGAAAACCCAGAATCTGGGAGGAAAACACAGCTTACATGGACTGTGCTACCGCAGGGCTTCAAAAATAGCTCGACGCTTTTTGGAAATCAGCTAGCTAAAGACTTGGAACAGTGGAAACGCCCGCTTGGGTCAGGAGTGGTTTTGCAGTATGTGGACGATATATTACTCGCCCCTGACACCAGAGAAACATGCATAAAACGGACTGTGAGCCTGTTAAATTTTCTTGGACTTAATGGCTATAAAGTTTCTTCACAGAAAGCACAGATAGCCCAGCAGCAAGTGACCTATCTGGGATATGAAATAACCGCAGGCCAACGGACACTGGGGAAGGAGAGGAAAGAGGCCATCTGCCAGACACCTCGACCAC
This sequence comes from Numenius arquata, assembly GCF_964106895.1. NCBI lineage: Eukaryota > Metazoa > Chordata > Aves > Charadriiformes > Scolopacidae > Numenius > Numenius arquata. The sequence goes on along the minus strand of NW_027414238.1, from coordinate 16,836 downwards.
AGACGCCTAAGGAACTTCGAACCTTCCTAGGAATGAAAGGATGGTGTCGTCTCTGGATATATAACTACGGACTTTTGGTAAAGCCTTTATACGAGTTCTTAAAATCTGACTCAAAGAATATTATATGGAATAGGGAGGCAGACAAAGCCTTCCATCGATTAAAAAAGAGGTTAATGGAAGCACCTGCCCTGGGATTACCTGACACTACTAAACCTTTCTGGTTGTTTTCCTATGAAAAGCAAGGAATGGCCTTAGGAGTCCTAGCCCAGAATTTGGGACCCTATCGAAGGGCGGTGGCATACTTCTCCAAACAGCTTGACGAAGTAAGTAAAGGGTGGCCTAGCTGTCTCCGAGCGGTGGCAGCAGTGGTAATAAACATCCAAGAGGCCCGTAAGTTCACCCTAGGCCAGAAAATCACAGTTATGGTATCACATACAGTCTCAGCAGTACTGGAAGTAAAAGGGGGGCATTGGCTTTCACCTCAGAGGTTTCTTAAGTACCAGGCTATCCTGATAGAGCAAGATGATGTAGATATAACGGTAACTAATATTGTCAATCCAGCCTCTTTCCTCAGCGGAACCGAAGGAGTATCAGTGACCCACGACTGCTTGGAAACAATCGAGGCGGTGTACTCCAGCCGACCAGACCTGAAAGAAGAACCATTGGAGGATGCAGAGGATTCCTGGTTCACCGACGGGAGCGGCATCATTCAACAGGGGATACGCAAAGCTGGCTATGCGGTAACCACCACAGAGAAGGTAATAGAATCCAAGGCCCTGGCCGCAAATACATCAGCCCAAAAGGCTGAGATTATAGCACTAACCCGAGCCCTGGAATTGGCCAAAGGAAAACGGGTAAGTATCTGGACAGAATCTAAATATGCTTTTGGGGTAGTGCATGCTCACGGGGCGGTCTGGAGAGGAAGAGGACTCTTATCTACACAAGGGAAGCACATCAAACATGCTGAAGAAATTCTCAAACTCTTAGATGCAGTATTACTGCCTGCCAAAGTGACAATGGCTATAAAGTTTCTTCACAGAAAGCACAGATAGCCCAGCAGCAAGTGCCCTTTTTCGTTATTATGGGCAGTGGTCATGGCAGAACATAGAAAATCTCATTGGGGAACAGAGGCACTTTACAGATACCTGAACAGGCTAATATGTGCTCAAAATCTATACGCCACTGTCAAACAAGTCACTCAGCAGTGTGAGGTATGTTTACAGAACAACCCTAAGACAGGCCCCAGAGTCCAATTTGGCCAGATAGGGAAGGGAAACTATCCGGGACAACAATGGCAAATTGATTTTTCAGAACTTCCAAGAAAAGGGGGTTTCGATACCTATTGGTGTTAACTGATACCTTTTCAGGATGGCCAGAGGCATTTCCCTGTCGAACCAACAAAACAAGAGAAGTGGTCAAAGCGTTGTTGCATGAAATTATACCAAGGTTCGGGGTTCCCGCAGTAATTTCCTCGGACCGAGGATCTCATTTCACTGCAAGGGTTGTTTCGAAAGTAAGCAGACTATTGGGTATAGACTGGCAACTTCACACCCCATACAACCCACGATCGAGTGGTCAAGTAGAAAAGATGAATCACTTGATCAAAACGCAAATTGTGAAACTAGGCCAGGAAGCTAACTTGGCCTGGCCTCAATCACTACCCTTAGCCCTTCTCAGGATAAGAACAAAACCCAGAACCAAAGAAGGTTTGAGCCCCTTTGAAATACTGTATGGGAGATCATATAGTGTACAAGACGGAATATCCACAGAGCTGGGGAATGAAATACTAACAGATTACCTGATAAATTTACAAAAACAGCTCCGAGAGGTAGAAAAACTGGTTCTGGGAACAAGAGCTCGTGGGCTGGATGGACCAGTACACGAGATCGAACTTGGGGACTATGTATATGTTAAGTCTTTTACAGATTCACCACTGAAGCCAAAGGGGGAAGGTCCCTTCCAGGTACTGCTGACCACTCACACGGCCATAAAGATCAAGGAACAAGCCACTTGGATCCATTGGACTCGCGTCAAGAGGGCTCCAGAACCCCAATGGACATCAACGCAGGCCGGACCCCTGAAACTTCGCCTCCAACGAAAAGATGGGCATTAATGACATTAATAGTCATCAACATGCCAGGACTTTGTGTTTCAGGGGGAGGGACACGGGATGTGAATACATATTCACGAAATATGGAAACATTGGTAAGGGCTACTAATCTGTCAGACTGTTGGGTATGTACAACCCTACCCAAAGGAGAAATGAAATTGCCTCTATGTGGGGTGGCAGCAAGCAATCGGAACAATGCCAACGGAACCTGGTCTAAATTTTGGGCAAAAGGGGGGGATGAGTCGAATGGGTATTGTGAGTACGATGATAATATCTACCCCTTAGGACCCAGATTTCATTTACAACTGTTGAAAGAAGAGTTTGTGGTATTAATTAGCAATAACAATTGTGCATGGGAACACGGGGAACATAGACACAGGGGGCCGGTGAATAAGACTAAGACTTGGGGATGGAGCAAGTACTGGATTAATAAGACAACTGCTGATGTGGGAAGTTGGGATCTAACAGGGATAAGGGTAACATATATTGACTTTTGCGACAAAACACAACTAGTTGCATATAAAAGTAGTGGTATTTCCGAAGGAGAAGGATATTCCTGGGAGTATGGACGGTACAAGGCGGGGAAATTTTTAGGTGCGAATTGGATGGCAACTATTGGACCCTGTAAGTTACCTAAAGGGTATTGGTGGTTGTGTGGAGATGGATATAGTAGAAAACAGCTGCCCGGAGGATGGAAGGGAACTTGCACGATAGGCTATCTAACTAGCCAGGATACGGTGTTTAATCAGTCTGAAATCCCCTCAGGAATGCTGAGAACACCTTGGAGGAGAATTCGGGGAGTGGAAAACCCTCTAGTGACGAGGGGAACAAGGTTCCACAGCTTTGTAAGATGGTTTATACCGTTCCTGGGCGTCAGTGAATTGGAAAAGGCAATTGTGAACATAACGGCCACTACAGAAGTGCTCGAGAAATCTACAATCGATGCTATACAAGCACTTCAACAAGAAGTCCAGTCATTAGCAAATGTGGTGAAACAAAACAGAATGGCATTAGACTTATTAACCTGGAAAGAAGGAGGCTTATATGGCTCATAATGTGATTAATCAAGGCTGTTGTTCATATGTAAACCAGAATGGGAGAGTAGAGAAAGACTTACAAAATCTCATAGCTAAAACTCAGATTTTGCATTTGACTGCGCATGATGACACCACATTCGGGTTTTCTGATCTTTGGGAAAAGTTAACCTCGTGGTTACCTAACTTTGCTTGGCTTAAGCGACTGTTTATCCTTCTAATAGCAACACTTATGTTAGGAATTTAGTGTGTGCATTAATTAGATGTCTTATGTATTCTACTAGGGGGGCCAAAGACGAATACATTCAATGGAAGAAGCATCAGCTCCGTGAACAAGTGGAATCTGGGAAGTATTTTAGAAATCAGATGGGGAGAGAGAATATGTTATAGGTGATTGTAAAAGAATTTACAAAGTTGAAAGAAAAGGGGGGACTTAATTCAGAAAACGAACGGTTACAGGTTGTTAGTGTTGATGTAATAAAGCCTGGGAAAGAACAAAAGCTCGGAGCCCCAGCATTCCAAGATAAAGAAATGGCCTTGTGTATAAGATAGCGGGAGCAGCTGCATGCTAAGGAGGTGCTGAGGAGGAACATTGTCTGGGAAAGGTGTCCATCTGGTCAGGACAGGGGAGGAGATTTTTGATAATGAGTTCTTAGAAATAATTAGAATAGTAACGCCATTAATTATAACAACCTGACAACCATAATGAATATGTATGCTTTTCACCATCAATGGATGCTTGCTTCACAAATCGGTGTACAAGTTTGGTGGAGAAATCCCCCTTGCACCCAGCGCTGTAATAAACATACCTGCTTTATAAATCTCTGCGAGTTGTAATGTTTGTTTCCGCGCGTCACCTTCACCACGGTGCTCGGGGTGCTGCCGGGAGATCAGCCGCGCTAGCAGCGGTACCACCACGCGCCTCCGAGTGCCGCTGAGCGTTCTCCCGTATCGCCGCTCCATCACCCCGCTTTTCTGGGTGCCGCGGGGACCTCTGCCGAGCTCGCCGCACTACTATCGTGCGCCTCCGAGTGCAGCCGAGCACTCTCCCTGTATCGCCACTCGTTGACCCTGCGCATCCGGTTGCAGCCAGGCGCTCTACCAAGCTCGACGCGCTACCACCCAGCGCCGGCAAGTGCCACCGGGAACTCTAAAGACACTGCAGGGCCCTAGGGAAAACCACAGGCCCCTACGGAACCGTATGAGACTATATAGGCCCTTAGGGAACACCACAGGCCCCTACGGAACCCTACACAACCCTCCGGAAACATATGGCACCCTACAAGCTCCTACCAACCCCTGCGGGCACTTACATAAACCTACAGGCCCCTACGGAAATCTACGGGACTCTATGGGCCCCTAGGGAAACCCTTCAGATTTCGACGGAACCCTACGAGGCCCTCTGGAACCCTACAGAATACTCCAGGACCCGACAGCAGTCTACAAGACCCTTAGCAACACAACGGAACCTCACTAAAACCCTATGGGCTCCTACAGAACACTGCAGGTGCCTACGGAACCCTACAGACCCCTACGGAACCCTACAGACACCTGCAGGCACTTACAGAACCCTGCAGGCCCCTACGGAACCCTACAGGTCCATACAGAACCCCACAGGGCCCTACGGAACTTTACCAGCCACTACGGAACTCTACGGGTCCCTACGGAACCCTGCAGAACCCTCCGGAACCTTACAGAATCCCACAGACTCCTACAGACTTCTGCGGGCACTTACACAACCCTACAGGTCCCTACGGAAATCTACGGGACACTATGGGCCCCTGGGGAACCCTATAGATTTCGACGGAACCCTACCAGCCCCTCTGGAACCCTACAGAATACTCCAGGACCCGACAGCACTCTACAAGACCCTTAGCAACACAACGGAACCTCACTAAAACCCTATGGGCTCCTACAGAACACTGCAGGCGCCTACGGAACCCTACAGACCCCTACAGAATACTACCAGCCACTACAGAAAAATATGGCCCCTACGGAACTCTACGGAACCTGACAGAAACACTGTGGGCCCCTACAGGCCCTTGCGGGCACTTGCAGAACTCTGCAGGAACCCACGGAACTTTATGGAACCCTACCAGCCCCTACGGAAGCCTAAAGACCCTTGCAGGCAGTTACGGAACGGTACAGGGCCCTAGGGAACTTTACCAGCCACTACGGAACTCTAAGGGCCCCTAGGGAACCCTGCAGAACCCTCCAGAACCTTACAGAATCCCACGGATTCCTACAGACTCCTGCGGGCACTTACTCAACCCTAGAGGACCCTACGGAACACTACTGGCTCCTGCGGTACTCCAGAGGCCTCTAGGGAACCTACGAAGCTCTACGGAACCCTATGGATCCTTACGGAACAGTACGGGCCCCTTCAGACCTCTGCGGGCCCTTATGGAAACCTACAGGACCCTACGGAACTGTACGAGACTCTACAGGCCCCTAGGGAACACCACAGGCCCCTACGGAACCCTACACAACCCTCCGGAAACATATGGCACCCTACAAGCACCTACCAACCCCTGCGGGCACTTACACAACCCTACAGGCCCCTACGGAAATCTACGGGACTCTACGGGCCCCTAGGGAACCCTTCAGATTTCGACGGAACCCTACCAGCCCCTCTGGAACCCTACAGAATACTCCAGGACCCGACAGGACTCTACAAGACCCTTAGCAACACAACGGAACCTCACTAAAACCCTATGGGCTCCTACAGAACACTGCAGGTGCCTACGGAACCCTACAGACCCCTACGGAACCCTACAGACACCTGCGGGCACTTACGGAACCCTGGAGGCCCCTACGGAACCCTACAGGTCCATACAGAACCCCACAGGGCCCTACGGAACTTTACCAGCCACTACGGAACTCTACGGGTCCCTACGGAACCCTGCAGAACCCTCCGGAACCTTACAGAATCCCACAGACTCCTACAGACTTCTGCGGGCACTTACACAACCCTACAGGTCCCTACGGAAATCTACGGGACTCTATGGGCCCCTAGGGAACCCTATAGATTTCGATGGAACCCTACGAGGCCCTCTGGAACCCTACAGAATACTCCAGGACCCGACAGCACTCTACAAGACCCTTAGCAACACAACGGAACCTCACTAAAACCCTATGGGCTCCTACAGAACACTGCAGGCGCCTACGGAACCCTACAGACCCCTACAGAATACTACCAGCCACTACAGAAAAATATGGCCCCTACGGAACTCTACGGAACCTGACAGAAACACTGTGGGCCCCTACAGGCCCTTGCGGGCACTTGCAGAACTCTGCAGGAACCCACGGAACTTTATGGAACCCTACCAGCCCCTACGGAAGCCTAAAGACCCTTGCAGGCAGTTACCGAACGGTACAGGGCCCTAGGGAACTTTACCAGCCACTACGGAACTCTACGGGCCCCTACGGAACCCTGCAGAACCCTCCAGAACCTTACAGAATCCCACGGATTCCTACAGACTCCTGCGGGCACTTACTCAACCCTAGAGGACCCTACGGAACACTACTGGCTCCTGCGGTACTCCAGAGGCCTCTAGGGAACCTACGAAGCTCTACGGAACCCTATGGATCCTTACGGAACAGTACGGGCCCCTTCAGACCTCTGCGGGTGCTTATGGAAACCTACAGGACCCTACGGAACTGTACGAGACTCTACAGGCCCCTAGGGAACACCACAGGCCCCTACGGAACCCTACACAACCCTCCGGAAACATATGGCACCCTACAAGCTCCTACCAACCCCTGCGGGCACTTACACAACCCTACAGGTCCCTACGGAAATCTACGGGACTCTAAGGGCCCCTAGGGAAACCCTTCAGATTTCGACGGAACCCTACAAGGCCCTCTGGAACCCTACAGAATACTCCAGGACCCGACAGCACTCTACAAGACCCTTAGCAACACAACGGAACCTCACTAAAACCCTATGGGCTCCTACAGAACACTGCAGGTGCCTACGGAACCCTACAGACCCCTACGGAACCCTACAGACACCTGCGGGCACTTACGGAACCCTGCAGGCCCCTACGGAACCCTACAGGTCCATACAGAACCCCACAGGGCCCTACGGAACTTTACCAGCCACTACGGAACTCTACGGGTCCCTACGGAACCCTGCAGAACCCTCCGGAACCTTACAGAATCCCACAGACTCCTACAGACTTCTGCGGGCATTTACACAACCCTACAGGTCCCTACAGAAATCTACGGGACTCTATGGGCCCCTAGGGAAACCCTTCAGATTTCGACGGAACCCTACCAGCCCCTCTGGAACCCTACAGAATACTCCAGGACCCGACAGCACTCTACAAGACCCTTAGCAACACAACGGAACCTCACTAAAACCCTATGGGCTCCTACAGAACACTGCAGGCGCCTACGGAACCCTACAGACCCCTACAGAATACTACCAGCCACTACAGAAAAATATGGCCCCTACGGAACTCTACGGAACCTGACAGAAACACTGTGGGCCCCTACAGGCCCTTGCGGGCACTTGCAGAACTCTGCAGGAACCCACGGAACTTTATGGAACCCTACCAGCCCCTACGGAAGCCTAAAGACCCTTGCAGGCAGTTACGGAACGGTACAGGGCCCTAGGGAACTTTACCAGCCACTACGGAACTCTACGGGCCCCTACGGAACCCTGCAGAACCCTCCAGAACCTTACAGAATCCCACGGATTCCTACAGACTCCTGCGGGCACTTACTCAACCCTAGAGGACCCTACGGAACACTACTGGCTCCTGCGGTACTCCAGAGGCCTCTAGGGAACCTACGAAGCTCTACGGAACCCTATGGATCCTTACGGAACAGTACGGGCCCCTTCAGACCTCTGCGGGTGCTTATGGAAACCTACAGGACCCTACGGAACTGTACGAGACTCTACAGGCCCCTAGGGAACACCACAGGCCCCTACGGAACCCTACACAACCCTCCGGAAACATATGGCACCCTACAAGCTCCTACCAACCCCTGCGGGCACTTACACAACCCTACAGGCCCCTACGGAAATCTACGGGACTCTAAGGGCCCCTAGGGAAACCCTTCAGATTTCGACGGAACCCTACCAGCCCCTCTGGAACCCTACAGAATACTCCAGGACCCGACAGCACTCTACAAGACCCTTAGCAACACAACGGAACCTCACTAAAACCCTATGGGCTCCTACAGAACACTGCAGGTGCCTACGGAACCCTACAGACCCCTACGGAACCCTACAGACACCTGCGGGCACTTACGGAACCCTGCAGGCCCCTACGGAACCCTACAGGTCCATACAGAACCCCACAGGGCCCTACGGAACTTTACCAGCCACTACGGAACTCTACGGGTCCCTACGGAACCCTGCAGAACCCTCCGGAACCTTACAGAATCCCACAGACTCCTACAGACTTCTGCGGGCATTTACACAACCCTACAGGTCCCTACAGAAATCTACGGGACTCTATGGGCCCCTAGGGAACCCTATAGATTTCGACGGAACCCTACGAGGCCCTCTGGAAGCCTACAGAATACTCCAGGACCCGACAGCACTCTACAAGACCCTTAGCAACACAACGGAACCTCACTAAAACCCTATGGGCTCCTACAGAACACTGCAGGCGCCTACGGAACCCTACAGACCCCTACAGAATACTACCAGCCACTACAGAAAAATATGGCCCCTACGGAACTCTACGGAACCTGACAGAAACACTGTGGGCCCCTACAGGCCCTTGCGGGCACTTGCAGAACTCTGCAGGAACCCACGGAACTTTATGGAACCCTACCAGCCCCTACGGAAGCCTAAAGACCCTTGCAGGCAGTTACGGAACGGTACAGGGCCCTAGGGAACTTTACCAGCCACTACGGAACTCTACGGGCCCCTACGGAACCCTGCAGAACCCTCCAGAACCTTACAGAATCCCACGGATTCCTACAGACTCCTGTGGGCACTTACTCAACCCTAGAGGACCCTACGGAACACTACTGGCTCCTGCGGTACTCCAGAGGCCTCTAGGGAACCTACGAAGCTCTACGGAACCCTATGGATCCTTACGGAACAGTACGGGCCCCTTCAGACCTCTGCGGGCGCTTATGGAAACCTACAGGACCCTACGGAACTGTACGAGACTCTACAGGCCCCTAGGGAACACCACAGGCCCCTACGGAACCCTACACAACCCTCCGGAAACATATGGCACCCTACAAGCTCCTACCAACCCCTGCGGGCACTTACACAACCCTACAGGCCCCTACGGAAATCTACGGGACTCTAAGGGCCCCTAGGGAAACCCTTCAGATTTCGACGGAACCCTACAAGGCCCTCTGGAACCCTACAGAATACTCCAGGACCCGACAGCACTCTACAAGACCCTTAGCAACACAACGGAACCTCACTAAAACCCTATGGGCTCCTACAGAACACTGCAGGTGCCTACGGAACCCTACAGACCCCTACAGAACCCTACAGACACCTGCGGGCACTTACGGAACCCTGCAGGCCCCTACGGAACCCTACAGGTCCATACAGAACCCCACAGGGCCCTACGGAACTTTACCAGCCACTACGGAACTCTACGGGTCCCTACGGAACCCTGCAGAACCCTCCGGAACCTTACAGAATCCCACAGACTCCTACAGACTTCTGCGGGCACTTACACAACCCTACAGGTCCCTACGGAAATCTACGGGACTCTATGGGCCCCTAGGGAACCCTATAGATTTCGACGGAACCCTACGAGGCCCTCTGGAACCCTACAGAATACTCCAGGACCCGACAGCACTCTACAAGACCCTTAGCAACACAACGGAACCTCACTAAAACCCTATGGGCTCCTACTGAACACTGGAGGTGCCTACGGAACCCTACAGACCCCTACAGAATACTACCAGCCACTACAGAAAAATATGGCCCCTACGGAACTCTACGGAACCTGACAGAAACACTGTGGGCCCCTACAGGCCCTTGCGGGCACTTGCAGAACTCTGCAGGAACCCACGGAACTTTATGGAACCCTACCAGCCCCTACGGAAGCCTAAAGACCCTTGCAGGCAGTTACGGAACGGTACAGGGCCCTAGGGAACTTTACCAGCCACTACGGAACTCTACGGGCCCCTACGGAACCCTGCAGAACCCTCCAGAACCTTAGAGAATCCCACGGATTCCTACAGACTCCTGCGGGCACTTACTCAACCCTAGAGGACCCTACGGAACACTACTGGCTCCTGCGGTACTCCAGAGGCCTCTAGGGAACCTACAAAGCTCTACGGAACCCTATGGATCCTTACGGAACAGTACGGGCCCCTTCAGACCTCTGCGGGCGCTTATGGAAACCTACAGGACCCTACGGAACTGTACGAGACTCTACAGGCCCCTAGGGAACACCACAGGCCCCTACGGAACCCTACACAACCCTCCGGAAACATATGGCACCCTACAAGCTCCTACCAACCCCTGCGGGCACTTACACAACCCTACAGGCCCCTACGGAAATCTACGGGACTCTACGGGCCCCTAGGGAACCCTTCAGATTTCGACGGAACCCTACCAGCCCCTCTGGAACCCTACAGAATACTCCAGGACCCGACAGCACTCTACAAGACCCTTAGCAACACAACGGAACCTCACTAAAACCCTATGGGCTCCTACAGAACACTGCAGGTGCCTACGGAACCCTACAGACCCCTACGGAACCCTACAGACACCTGCGGGCACTTACGGAACCCTGCAGGCCCCTACGGAACCCTACAGGTCCATACAGAACCCCACAGGGCCCTACGGAACTTTACCAGCCACTACGGAACTCTACGGGTCCCTACGGAACCCTGCAGAACCCTCCGGAACCTTACAGAATCCCACAGACTCCTACAGACTTCTGCGGGCACTTACACAACCCTACAGGTCCCTACGGAAATCTACGGGACTCTATGGGCCCCTAGGGAACCCTATAGATTTCGACGGAACCCTACGAGGCCCTCTGGAACCCTACAGAATACTCCAGGACCCGACAGCACTCTACAAGACCCTTAGCAACACAACGGAACCTCACTAAAACCCTATGGGCTCCTACAGAACACTGCAGGTGCCTACGGAACCCTACAGACCCCTACAGAACCCTACAGACACCTGCGGGCACTTACGGAACCCTGCAGGCCCCTACGGAACCCTACAGGTCCATACAGAACCCCACAGGGCCCTACGGAACTTTACCAGCCACTACGGAACTCTACGGGTCCCTACGGAACCCTGCAGAACCCTCCGGAACCTTACAGAATCCCACAGACTCCTACAGACTTCTGCGGGCACTTACACAACCCTACAGGTCCCTACGGAAATCTACGGGACTCTATGGGCCCCTAGGGAAACCCTTCAGATTTCGACGGAACCCTACCAGCCCCTCTGGAACCCTACAGAATACTCCAGGACCCGACAGCACTCTACAAGACCCTTAGCAACACAACGGAACCTCACTAAAACCCTATGGGCTCCTACAGAACACTGCAGGCGCCTACGGAACCCTACAGACCCCTACAGAATACTACCAGCCACTACAGAAAAATATGGCCCCTACGGAACTCTACGGAACCTGACAGAAACACTGTGGGCCCCTACAGGCCCTTGCGGGCACTTGCAGAACTCTGCAGGAACCCACGGAACTTTATGGAACCCTACCAGCCCCTACGGAAGCCTAAAGACCCTTGCAGGCAGTTACGGAACGGTACAGGGCCCTAGGGAACTTTACCAGCCACTACGGAACTCTACGGGCCCCTACGGAACCCTGCAGAACCCTCCAGAACCTTAGAGAATCCCACGGATTCCTACAGACTCCTGCGGGCACTTACTCAACCCTAGAGGACCCTACGGAACACTACTGGCTCCTGCGGTACTCCAGAGGCCTCTAGGGAACCTACGAAGCTCTACGGAACCCTATGGATCCTTACGGAACAGTACGGGCCCCTTCAGACCTCTGCGGGCGCTTATGGAAACCTACAGGACTCTACGGAACTGTACGAGACTCTACAGGCCCCTAGGGAACACCACAGGCCCCTACGGAACCCTACACAACCCTCCGGAAACATATGGCACCCTACAAGCTCCTACCAACCCCTGCGGGCACTTACACAACCCTACAGGCCCCTACGGAAATCTACGGGACTCTACGGGCCCCTAGGGAACCCTTCAGATTTCGACGGAACCCTACCAGCCCCTCTGGAACCCTACAGAATACTCCAGGACCCGACAGCACTCTACAAGACCCTTAGCAACACAACGGAACCTCACTAAAACCCTATGGGCTCCTACAGAACACTGCAGGTGCCTACGGAACCCTACAGACCCCTACGGAACCCTACAGACACCTGCGGGCACTTACGGAACCCTGCAGGCCCCTACGGAACCCTACAGGTCCATACAGAACCCCACAGGGCCCTACGGAACTTTACCAGCCACTACGGAACTCTACGGGTCCCTACGGAACCCTGCAGAACCCTCTGGAACCTTACAGAATCCCACAGACTCCTACAGACTTCTGCGGGCACTTACACAACCCTACAGGCCCCTACGGAAATCTACGGGACTCTACGGGCCCCTAGGGAACCCTTCAGTTTTCGACGGAACCCTACCAGCCCCTCTGGAACCCTACAGAATACTCCAGGACCCGACAGCACTCTACAAGACCCTTAGCAACACAACGGAACCTCACTAAAACCCTATGGGCTCCTACAGAACACTGCAGGCGCCTACGGAACCCTACAGACCCCTACAGAATACTACCAGCCACTACAGAAAAATATGGCCCCTACGGAACTCTACGGAACCTGACAGAAACACTGTGGGCCCCTACAGGCCCTTGCGGGCACTTGCAGAACTCTGCAGGAACCCACGGAACTTTATGGAACCCTACCAGCCCCTACGGAAGCCTAAAGACCCTTGCAGGCAGTTACGGAACGGTACAGGGCCCTAGGGAACTTTACCAGCCACTACGGAACTCTACGGGCCCCTACGGAACCCTGCAGAACCCTCCAGAACCTTAGAGAATCCCACGGATTCCTACAGACTCCTGCGGGCACTTACTCAACCCTAGAGGACCCTACGGAACACTACTGGCTCCTGCGGTACTCCAGAGGCCTCTAGGGAACCTACGAAGCTCTACGGAACCCTATGGATCCTTACGGAACAGTACGGGCCCCTTCAGACCTCTGCGGGCGCTTATGGAAACCTACAGGACTCTACGGAACTGTACGAGACTCTACAGGCCCCTAGGGAACACCACAGGCCCCTACGGAACCCTACACAACCCTCCGGAAACATATGGCACCCTACAAGCTCCTACCAACCCCTGCGGGCACTTACACAACCCTACAGGCCCCTACGGAAATCTACGGGACTCTACGGGCCCCTAGGGAACCCTTCAGATTTCGACGGAACCCTATGAGCCCCTCTGGAACCCTACAGAATACTCCAGGACCCGACAGCACTCTACAAGACCCTTAGCAACACAACGGAACCTCACTAAAACCCTATGGGCTCCTACAGAACACTGCAGGTGCCTACGGAACCCTACAGACCCCTACGGAACCCTACAGACACCTGCGGGCACTTACGGAACCCTGCAGGCCCCTACGGAACCCTACAGGTCCATACAGAACCCCACAGGGCCCTACGGAACTTTACCAGCCACTACGGAACTCTACGGGTCCCTACGGAACCCTGCAGAACCCTCTGGAACCTTACAGAATCCCACAGACTCCTACAGACTTCTGCGGGCACTTACACAACCCTACAGGTCCCTACGGAAATCTACGGGACTCTATGGGCCCCTAGGGAACCCTATAGATTTCGACGGAACCCTACGAGGCCCTCTGGAACCCTACAGAATACTCCAGGACCCGACAGCACTCTACAAGACCCTTAGCAACACAACGGAACCTCACTAAAACCCTATGGGCTCCTACAGAACACTGCAGGTGCCTACGGAACCCTACAGACCCCTACGGAACCCTACAGACACCTGCGGGCACTTACGGAACCCTGCAGGCCCCTACGGAACCCTACAGGTCCATACAGAACCCCACAGGGCCCTACGGAACTTTACCAGCCACTACGGAACTCTACGGGTCCCTACGGAACCCTGCAGAACCCTCTGGAACCTTACAGAATCCCACAGACTCCTACAGACTTCTGCGGGCACTTACACAACCCTACAGGTCCCTACGGAAATCTACGGGACTCTATGGGCCCCTAGGGAAACCCTTCAGGTTTCGACAGAACCCTACCAGCCCCTCTGGAACCCTACAGAATACTCCAGGACCCGACAGCACTCTACAAGACCCTTAGCAACACAACGGAACCTCACTAAAACCCTATGGGTTCCTACTGAACACTGGAGGTGCCTACGGAACCCTACAGACCCCTACAGAATACTACCAGCCACTACAGAAAAATATGGCCCCTACGGAACTCTACGGAACCTGACAGAAACACTGTGGGCCCCTACAGGCCCTTGCGGGCACTTGCAGAACTCTGCAGGAACCCACGGAACTTTATGGAACCCTACCAGCCCCTACGGAAGCCTAAAGACCCTTGCAGGCAGTTACGGAACGGTACAGGGCCCTAGGGAACTTTACCAGCCACTACGGAACTCTACGGGCCCCTACGGAACCCTGCAGAACCCTCCAGAACCTTAGAGAATCCCACGGATTCCTACAGACTCCTGCGGGCACTTACTCAACCCTAGAGGACCCTACGGAACACTACTGGCTCCTGCGGTACTCCAGAGGCCTCTAGGGAACCTACGAAGCTCTACGGAACCCTATGGATCCTTACGGAACAGTACGGGCCCCTTCAGACCTCTGCGGGCGCTTATGGAAACCTACAGGACCCTACGGAACTGTACGAGACTCTACAGGCCCCTAGGGAACACCACAGGCCCCTACGGAACCCTACACAACCCTCCGGAAACATATGGCACCCTACAAGCTCCTACCAACCCCTGCGGGCACTTACACAACCCTACAGGCCCCTACGGAAATCTACGGGACTCTACGGGCCCCTAGGGAACCCTTCAGATTTCGACGGAACCCTACCAGCCCCTCTGGAACCCTACAGAATACTCCAGGACCCGACAGCACTCTACAAGACCCTTAGCAACACAACGGAACCTCACTAAAACCCTATGGGCTCCTACAGAACACTGCAGGTGCCTACGGAACCCTACAGACCCCTACGGAACCCTACAGACACCTGCGGGCACTTACGGAACCCTGCAGGCCCCTACGGAACCCTACAGGTCCATACAGAACCCCACAGGGCCCTACGGAACTTTACCAGCCACTACGGAACTCTACGGGTCCCTACGGAACCCTGCAGAACCCTCCGGAACCTTACAGAATCCCACAGACTCCTACAGACTTCTGCGGGCACTTACACAACCCTACAGGTCCCTACGGAAATCTACGGGACTCTATGGGCCCCTAGGGAACCCTATAGATTTCGATGGAACCCTACGAGGCCCTCTGGAACCCTACAGAATACTCCAGGACCCGACAGCACTCTACAAGACCCTTAGCAACACAACGGAACCTCACTAAAACCCTATGGGCTCCTACAGAACACTGCAGGCGCCTACAGAACCCTACAGACCCCTACTGAATACTACCAGCCACTACAGAAAAATATGGCCCCTACGGAACTCTACGGAACCTGACAGAAACACTGTGGGCCCCTACAGGCCCTTGCGGGCACTTGCAGAACTCTGCAGGAACCCACGGAACTTTATGGAACCCTACCAGCCCCTACGGAAGCCTAAAGACCCTTGCAGGCAGTTACGGAACGGTACAGGGCCCTAGGGAACTTTACCAGCCACTGTGGAACTCTATGGGCCCCTACGGAACCCTGCAGAACCCTCCAGAACCTTACAGAATCCCACGGATTCCTACAGACTCCTGCGGGCACTTACTCAACCCTAGAGGACCCTACGGAACACTGCCAGCTCCTATGGAAGGAACCCTACGGGCCCCTACAGAACACTACTGGCTCCTGCAGTACTCCAGAGGCCTCTAGGGAACCTACGAAGCTCTACGGAACCCTATGGATCCTTACGGAACAGTACGGGCCCCTTCAGACCTCTGCGGGTGCTTATGGAAACCTACAGGACCCTACGGAACTGTACGAGACTCTACAGGCCCCTAGGGAACACCACAGGCCCCTACGGAACCCTACACAACCCTCCGGAAACATATGGCACCCTACAAGCTCCTACCAACCCCTGCGGGCACTTACACAACCCTACAGGCCCCTACGGAAATCTACGGGACTCTACGGGCCCCTAGGGAACCCTTCAGATTTCGACGGAACCCTACCAGCCCCTCTGGAACCCTACAGAATACTCCAGGACCCGACAGCACTCTACAAGACCCTTAGCAACACAACGGAACCTCACTAAAACCCTATGGGCTCCTACAGAACACTGCAGGTGCCTACGGAACCCTACAGACACCTACGGAACCCTACAGACACCTGCGGGCACTTACGGAACCCTACAGGTCCATACAGAACCCCACAGGGCCCTACGGAACTTTACCAGCCACTACGGAACTCTACGGGTCCCTACGGAACCCTGCAGAACCCTCCGGAACCTTACAGAATCCCACAGACTCCTACAGACTTCTGCGGGCACTTACACAACC
>NW_027414237.1:0-43442 GCF_964106895.1 Numenius arquata | reverse complement strand
GGGGCTGGCAGTGTTCCGTAGGGTCCTCTAGGGTTGAGTAAGTGCCCGCAGGAGTCTGTAGGAGTCTGTGGGATTCTGTAAGGTTGCGGAGGGTTCTGCAGGGTTCCGTAGGGACCCGTAGAGTTCCGTAGTGGCTGGTAAAGTTCCGTAGGGCCCTGTGGGGTTCTGTATGGACCTGTAGGGTTCCGTAGGGGCCTGCAGGGTTCCGTAAGTGCCCGCAGGTGTCTGTAGGGTTCCGTAGGGGTCTGTAGGGTTCCGTAGGCACCTGCAGTGTTCTGTAGGAGCCCATAGGGTTTTAGTGAGGTTCCGTTGTGTTGCTAAGGGTCTTGTAGAGTGCTGTCGGGTCCTGGAGTATTCTGTAGGGTTCCAGAGGGGCTGGTAGGGTTTCGTCGAAATCTGTAGGGTTCCCTAGGGGCCCGTAGAGTCCCGTAGATTTCCGTAGGGACCTGTAGGGTTGTGTAAGTGCCCGCAGGGGTTGGTAGGAGCTTGTAGGGTGCCATATGTTTCCGGAGGGTTGTGTAGGGTTCCGTAGGGGCCTGTGGTGTTCCCTAGGGGCCTGTAGAGTCTCGTACAGTTCCATAGGGTCCTGTAGGTTTCCATAAGCGCCCGCAGAGGTCTGAAGGGGCCCGTACTGTTCCGTAAGGATCCATAGGGCTCCGTAGAGCTTCGTAGGTTCCCTAGACGCCTCTGGAGTACCGCAGGAGCCAGTAGTGTTCCGTAGGGGCCCGTAGAGTTCCATAGTGGCTGGTAAAGTTCCCTAGGGCCCTGTACCGTTCCGTAACTGCCTGCAAGGATCTTTAAGCTTCCGTAGGGGCTGGGAGGGTTCCATAAAGTTCCGTGGGTTCCTGCAGAGTTCTGCAAGTGCCCGCAAAGGCCTGTAGGGGTGCACAGTGTTTCTATCAGGTTTCGTAGAGTTCCGTAGGGGCCATATTTTTCTGTAGTGGCTGGTAGTATTCTGTAGGGGTCTGTAGGGTTCCGTAGGCGCCTGCAGTGTTCTGTAGGAGCCCATAGGGTTTTAGTGAGGTTCCGTTGTGTTGCTAAGGGTCTTGTAGAGTGCTGTCGGGTCCTGGAGTATTCTGTAGGGTTCCAGAGGGGCTCGTAGGGTTCCATCGAAATCTGTAGGGTTCCCTAGGTGCCCGTAGAGTCCCATAGATTTCCGTAGGGGCCTGTAGGGTTGTGTAAGTGCCCGCAGGGGTTGGTAGGAGCTTATAGGGTTCCATAAGTTTCCAGAGGGTTGTGTAGGGTTCCGTAGGGGCCTGTGGTGTTCCCTAGGGGCCTGTAGAGTCTCGTACAGTTCCGTAAGGGCCTGTGGTGTTCTCTAGGGGCCTGTAGAGTCTCGTACAGTTCCGTAGGGTCCTGTAGGTTTCCATAAGCGCCCGCAGAGGTCTGAAGGGGCCCGTACTGTTCCATAAGGATCCATAGGGTTCCGTAGAGCTTCGTAGGTTCCCTAGAGGCCTCTGGAGTGCCGCAGGAGCCAGTAGTGTTCTGTAGGGGCCCGTAGGGTTCCTTCCATAGGGGCTGGCAGTGTTCCGTAGGGTCCTCTAGGGTTGAGTAAGTGCCCGCAGGAGTCTGTAGGAGTCTGTGGGATTCTGTAAGGTTGCGGAGGGTTCTGCAGGGTTCCGTAGGGACCCGTAGAGTTCCGTAGTGGCTGGTAAAGTTCCGTAGGGCCCTGTGGGGTTCTGTATGGACCTGTAGGGTTCCGTAGGGGCCTGCAGGGTTCCGTAAGTGCCCGCAGGTGTCTGTAGGGTTCCGTAGGGGTCTGTAGGGTTCCGTAGGCACCTGCAGTGTTCTGTAGGAGCCCATAGGGTTTTAGTGAGGTTCCGTTGTGTTGCTAAGGGTCTTGTAGAGTGCTGTCGGGTCCTGGAGTATTCTGTAGGGTTCCAGAGGGGCTGGTAGGGTTTCGTCGAAATCTGTAGGGTTCCCTAGGGGCCCGTAGAGTCCCGTAGATTTCCGTAGGGACCTGTAGGGTTGTGTAAGTGCCCGCAGGGGTTGGTAGGAGCTTGTAGGGTGCCATATGTTTCCGGAGGGTTGTGTAGGGTTCCGTAGGGGCCTGTGGTGTTCCCTAGGGGCCTGTAGAGTCTCGTACAGTTCCATAGGGTCCTGTAGGTTTCCATAAGCGCCCGCAGAGGTCTGAAGGGGCCCGTACT
This sequence comes from Numenius arquata, assembly GCF_964106895.1. Taxonomy (NCBI): domain Eukaryota; kingdom Metazoa; phylum Chordata; class Aves; order Charadriiformes; family Scolopacidae; genus Numenius; species Numenius arquata. The sequence continues at coordinate 41,295 of NW_027414237.1, read as the reverse complement.
GTTCCGTAAGGATCCATAGGGCTCCGTAGAGCTTCGTAGGTTCCCTAGACGCCTCTGGAGTACCGCAGGAGCCAGTAGTGTTCCGTAGGGGCCCGTAGAGTTCCATAGTGGCTGGTAAAGTTCCCTAGGGCCCTGTACCGTTCCGTAACTGCCTGCAAGGATCTTTAAGCTTCCGTAGGGGCTGGGAGGGTTCCATAAAGTTCCGTGGGTTCCTGCAGAGTTCTGCAAGTGCCCGCAAAGGCCTGTAGGGGTGCACAGTGTTTCTATCAGGTTTCGTAGAGTTCCGTAGGGGCCATATTTTTCTGTAGTGGCTGGTAGTATTCTGTAGGGGTCTGTAGGGTTCCGTAGGCGCCTGCAGTGTTCTGTAGGAGCCCATAGGGTTTTAGTGAGGTTCCGTTGTGTTGCTAAGGGTCTTGTAGAGTGCTGTCGGGTCCTGGAGTATTCTGTAGGGTTCCAGAGGGGCTCGTAGGGTTCCATCGAAATCTGTAGGGTTCCCTAGGTGCCCGTAGAGTCCCATAGATTTCCGTAGGGGCCTGTAGGGTTGTGTAAGTGCCCGCAGGGGTTGGTAGGAGCTTATAGGGTTCCATAAGTTTCCAGAGGGTTGTGTAGGGTTCCGTAGGGGCCTGTGGTGTTCCCTAGGGGCCTGTAGAGTCTCGTACAGTTCCGTAAGGGCCTGTGGTGTTCTCTAGGGACCTGTAGAGTCTCGTACAGTTCCGTAGGGTCCTGTAGGTTTCCATAAGCGCCCGCAGAGGTCTGAAGGGGCCCGTACTGTTCCGTGAGGATCCATAGGGCTCCGTAGAGCTTCGTAGGTTCCCTAGAGGCCTCTGGAGTACCGCAGGAGCCAGTAGTGTTCTGTAGGGGCCCGTAGGGTTCCTTCCATAGGGGCTGGCAGTGTTCCGTAAGGTCCTCTAGGGTTGAGTAAGTGCCCGCAGGAGTCTGTAGGAGTCTGTGGGATTCTGTAAGGTTGCGGAGGGTTCTGCAGGGTTCCGTAGGGACCCGTAGAGTTCCGTAGTGGCTGGTAAAGTTCCGTAGGGCCCTGTGGGGTTCTGTATGGACCTGTAGGGTTCCGTAGGGGCCTGCAGGGTTCCGTAAGTGCCCGCAGGTGTCTGTAGGGTTCCGTAGGGGTCTGTAGGGTTCCGTAGGCACCTGCAGTGTTCTGTAGGAGCCCATAGGGTTTTAGTGAGGTTCCGTTGTGTTGCTAAGGGTCTTGTAGAGTGCTGTCGGGTCCTGGAGTATTCTGTAGGGTTCCAGAGGGGCTGGTAGGGTTTCGTCGAAATCTGTAGGGTTCCCTAGGGGCCCGTAGAGTCCCGTAGATTTCCGTAGGGACCTGTAGGGTTGTGTAAGTGCCCGCAGGGGTTGGTAGGAGCTTGTAGGGTGCCATATGTTTCCGGAGGGTTGTGTAGGGTTCCGTAGGGGCCTGTGGTGTTCCCTAGGGGCCTGTAGAGTCTCGTACAGTTCCATAGGGTCCTGTAGGTTTCCATAAGCGCCCGCAGAGGTCTGAAGGGGCCCGTACTGTTCCGTAAGGATCCATAGGGCTCCGTAGAGCTTCGTAGGTTCCCTAGACGCCTCTGGAGTACCGCAGGAGCCAGTAGTGTTCCGTAGGGGCCCGTAGAGTTCCATAGTGGCTGGTAAAGTTCCCTAGGGCCCTGTACCGTTCCGTAACTGCCTGCAAGGATCTTTAAGCTTCCGTAGGGGCTGGGAGGGTTCCATAAAGTTCCGTGGGTTCCTGCAGAGTTCTGCAAGTGCCCGCAAAGGCCTGTAGGGGTGCACAGTGTTTCTATCAGGTTTCGTAGAGTTCCGTAGGGGCCATATTTTTCTGTAGTGGCTGGTAGTATTCTGTAGGGGTCTGTAGGGTTCCGTAGGCGCCTGCAGTGTTCTGTAGGAGCCCATAGGGTTTTAGTGAGGTTCCGTTGTGTTGCTAAGGGTCTTGTAGAGTGCTGTCGGGTCCTGGAGTATTCTGTAGGGTTCCAGAGGGGCTCGTAGGGTTCCATCGAAATCTGTAGGGTTCCCTAGGTGCCCGTAGAGTCCCATAGATTTCCGTAGGGGCCTGTAGGGTTGTGTAAGTGCCCGCAGGGGTTGGTAGGAGCTTATAGGGTTCCATAAGTTTCCAGAGGGTTGTGTAGGGTTCCGTAGGGGCCTGTGGTGTTCCCTAGGGGCCTGTAGAGTCTCGTACAGTTCCGTAAGGGCCTGTGGTGTTCTCTAGGGACCTGTAGAGTCTCGTACAGTTCCGTAGGGTCCTGTAGGTTTCCATAAGCACCCGCAGAGGTCTGAAGGGGCCCGTACTGTTCCGTGAGGATCCATAGGGCTCCGTAGAGCTTCGTAGGTTCCCTAGAGGCCTCTGGAGTACCGCAGGAGCCAGTAGTGTTCTGTAGGGGCCCGTAGGGTTCCTTCCATAGGGGCTGGCAGTGTTCCGTAAGGTCCTCTAGGGTTGAGTAAGTGCCCGCAGGAGTCTGTAGGAGTCTGTGGGATTCTGTAAGGTTGCGGAGGGTTCTGCAGGGTTCCGTAGGGACCCGTAGAGTTCCGTAGTGGCTGGTAAAGTTCCGTAGGGCCCTGTGGGGTTCTGTATGGACCTGTAGGGTTCCGTAGGGGCCTGCAGGGTTCCGTAAGTGCCCGCAGGTGTCTGTAGGGTTCCGTAGGGGTCTGTAGGGTTCCGTAGGCACCTGCAGTGTTCTGTAGGAGCCCATAGGGTTTTAGTGAGGTTCCGTTGTGTTGCTAAGGGTCTTGTAGAGTGCTGTCGGGTCCTGGAGTATTCTGTAGGGTTCCAGAGGGGCTGGTAGGGTTTCGTCGAAATCTGTAGGGTTCCCTAGGGGCCCGTAGAGTCCCGTAGATTTCCGTAGGGACCTGTAGGGTTGTGTAAGTGCCCGCAGGGGTTGGTAGGAGCTTGTAGGGTGCCATATGTTTCCGGAGGGTTGTGTAGGGTTCCGTAGGGGCCTGTGGTGTTCCCTAGGGGCCTGTAGAGTCTCGTACAGTTCCATAGGGTCCTGTAGGTTTCCATAAGCGCCCGCAGAGGTCTGAAGGGGCCCGTACTGTTCCGTAAGGATCCATAGGGCTCCGTAGAGCTTCGTAGGTTCCCTAGACGCCTCTGGAGTACCGCAGGAGCCAGTAGTGTTCCGTAGGGGCCCGTAGAGTTCCATAGTGGCTGGTAAAGTTCCCTAGGGCCCTGTACCGTTCCGTAACTGCCTGCAAGGATCTTTAAGCTTCCGTAGGGGCTGGGAGGGTTCCATAAAGTTCCGTGGGTTCCTGCAGAGTTCTGCAAGTGCCCGCAAAGGCCTGTAGGGGTGCACAGTGTTTCTATCAGGTTTCGTAGAGTTCCGTAGGGGCCATATTTTTCTGTAGTGGCTGGTAGTATTCTGTAGGGGTCTGTAGGGTTCCGTAGGCGCCTGCAGTGTTCTGTAGGAGCCCATAGGGTTTTAGTGAGGTTCCGTTGTGTTGCTAAGGGTCTTGTAGAGTGCTGTCGGGTCCTGGAGTATTCTGTAGGGTTCCAGAGGGGCTCGTAGGGTTCCATCGAAATCTGTAGGGTTCCCTAGGTGCCCGTAGAGTCCCATAGATTTCCGTAGGGGCCTGTAGGGTTGTGTAAGTGCCCGCAGGGGTTGGTAGGAGCTTATAGGGTTCCATAAGTTTCCAGAGGGTTGTGTAGGGTTCCGTAGGGGCCTGTGGTGTTCCCTAGGGGCCTGTAGAGTCTCGTACAGTTCCGTAAGGGCCTGTGGTGTTCTCTAGGGGCCTGTAGAGTCTCGTACAGTTCCGTAGGGTCCTGTAGGTTTCCATAAGCGCCCGCAGAGGTCTGAGGGGCCCGTACTGTTCCGTAAGGATCCATAGGGTTCCGTAGAGCTTCGTAGGTTCCCTAGAGGCCTCTGGAGTGCCGCAGGAGCCAGTAGTGTTCTGTAGGGGCCCGTAGGGTTCCTTCCATAGGGGCTGGCAGTGTTCCGTAGGGTCCTCTAGGGTTGAGTAAGTGCCCGCAGGAGTCTGTGGGATTCTGTAAGGTTGCGGAGGGTTCTGCAGGGTTCCGTAGGGACCCGTAGAGTTCTGTACTGGCTGGTAAAGTTCCGTAGGGCCCTGTGGGGTTCTGTATGGACCTGTAGGGTTCCGTAGGGGCCTGCAGGGTTCCGTAAGTGCCCGCAGGTGTCTGTAGGGTTCCGTAGGGGTCTGTAGGGTTCCGTAGGCACCTGCAGTGTTCTGTAGGAGCCCATAGGGTTTTAGTGAGGTTCCGTTGTGTTGCTAAGGGTCTTGTAGAGTGCTGTCGGGTCCTGGAGTATTCTGTAGGGTTCCAGAGGGGCTGGTAGGGTTTCGTCGAAATCTGTAGGGTTCCCTAGGGGCCCGTAGAGTCCCGTAGATTTCCGTAGGGGCCTGTAGGGTTGTGTAAGTGCCCGCAGGGGTTGGTAGGAGCTTGTAGGGTGCCATATGTTTCCGGAGGGTTGTGTAGGGTTCCGTAGGGGCCTGTGGTGTTCCCTAGGGGCCTGTAGAGTCTCGTACAGTTCCATAGGGTCCTGTAGGTTTCCATAAGCGCCCGCAGAGGTCTGAAGGGGCCCGTACTGTTCCGTAAGGATCCATAGGGCTCCGTAGAGCTTCGTAGGTTCCCTAGACGCCTCTGGAGTACCGCAGGAGCCAGTAGTGTTCTGCAGGGGCCCGTAGGGTTCCTTCCATAGGAGCTGGCAGTGTTCCGTAGGGTCCTCTAGGGTTGAGTAAGTGCCCGCAGGAGTCTGTAGGAGTCTGTGGGATTCTGTAAGGTTGCGGAGGGTTCTGCAGGGTTCCCTAGGGGCCCGTAGAGTTCCGTAGTGGCTGGTAAAGTACCCTAGGGCCCTGTACCATTCCGTAACTGCCTGCAAGGGTCTTTAGGCTTCCGTAGGGGCTGGGAGGGTTCCATAAAGTTCCGTGGGTTCCTGCAGAGTTCTGCAAGTGCCCGCAAGGGCCTGTAGGGGTGCACAGTGTTTCTGTCAGGTTCCGTAGAGTTCCGTAGGGGCCATATTTTTCTGTAGTGGCTGGTAGTATTCTGTAGGGGTCTGTAGGGTTCCGTAGGCGCCTGCAGTGTTCTGTAGGAGCCCATAGGGTTTTAGTGAGGTTCCGTTGTGTTGCTAAGGGTCTTGTAGAGTGCTGTCGGGTCCTGGAGTATTCTGTAGGGTTCCAGAGGGGCTCGTAGGGTTCCATCGAAATCTGTAGGGTTCCCTAGGGGCCCATAGATTCCCGTAGATTTCCGTAGGGACCTGTAGGGTTGTGTAAGTGCCCGCAGGGGTTGTAGGAGCTTATAGGGTTCCATAAGTTTCCAGAGGGTTGTGTAGGGTTCCGTAGGGGCCTGTGGTGTTCCCTAGGGGCCTGTAGAGTCTCGTACAGTTCCGTAAGGGCCTGTGGTGTTCTCTAGGGGCCTGTAGAGTCTCGTACAGTTCCGTAGGGTCCTGTAGGTTTCCATAAGCGCCCGCAGAGGTCTGAAGGGGCCCGTACTGTTCCGTGAGGATCCATAGGGCTCCGTAGAGCTTCGTAGGTTCCCTAGAGGCCTCTGGAGTACCGCAGGAGCCAGTAGTGTTCTGTAGGGGCCCGTAGGGTTCCTTCCATAGGGGCTGGCAGTGTTCCGTAAGGTCCTCTAGGGTTGAGTAAGTGCCCGCAGGAGTCTGTAGGAGTCTGTGGGATTCTGTAAGGTTGCGGAGGGTTCTGCAGGGTTCCGTAGGGACCCGTAGAGTTCCGTAGTGGCTGGTAAAGTTCCGTAGGGCCCTGTGGGGTTCTGTATGGACCTGTAGGGTTCCGTAGGGGCCTGCAGGGTTCCGTAAGTGCCCGCAGGTGTCTGTAGGGTTCCGTAGGGGTCTGTAGGGTTCCGTAGGCACCTGCAGTGTTCTGTAGGAGCCCATAGGGTTTTAGTGAGGTTCCGTTGTGTTGCTAAGGGTCTTGTAGAGTGCTGTCGGGTCCTGGAGTATTCTGTAGGGTTCCAGAGGGGCTGGTAGGGTTTCGTCGAAATCTGTAGGGTTCCCTAGGGGCCCGTAGAGTCCCGTAGATTTCCGTAGGGGCCTGTAGGGTTGTGTAAGTGCCCGCAGGGGTTGGTAGGAGCTTGTAGGGTTCCATATGTTTCCGGAGGGTTGTGTAGGGTTCCGTAGGGGCCTGTGGTGTTCCCTAGGGGCCTGTAGAGTCTCGTACAGTTCCATAGGGTCCTGTAGGTTTCCATAAGCGCCCGCAGAGGTCTGAAGGGGCCCGTACTGTTCCGTAAGGATCCATAGGGCTCCGTAGAGCTTCGTAGGTTCCCTAGACGCCTCTGGAGTACCGCAGGAGCCAGTAGTGTTCCGTAGGGGCCCGTAGAGTTCCATAGTGGCTGGTAAAGTTCCCTAGGGCCCTGTACCGTTCCGTAACTGCCTGCAAGGATCTTTAAGCTTCCGTAGGGGCTGGGAGGGTTCCATAAAGTTCCGTGGGTTCCTGCAGAGTTCTGCAAGTGCCCGCAAAGGCCTGTAGGGGTGCACAGTGTTTCTATCAGGTTTCGTAGAGTTCCGTAGGGGCCATATTTTTCTGTAGTGGCTGGTAGTATTCTGTAGGGGTCTGTAGGGTTCCGTAGGCGCCTGCAGTGTTCTGTAGGAGCCCATAGGGTTTTAGTGAGGTTCCGTTGTGTTGCTAAGGGTCTTGTAGAGTGCTGTCGGGTCCTGGAGTATTCTGTAGGGTTCCAGAGGGGCTCGTAGGGTTCCATCGAAATCTGTAGGGTTCCCTAGGTGCCCGTAGAGTCCCATAGATTTCCGTAGGGGCCTGTAGGGTTGTGTAAGTGCCCGCAGGGGTTGGTAGGAGCTTATAGGGTTCCATAAGTTTCCAGAGGGTTGTGTAGGGTTCCGTAGGGGCCTGTGGTGTTCCCTAGGGGCCTGTAGAGTCTCGTACAGTTCCGTAAGGGCCTGTGGTGTTCTCTAGGGGCCTGTAGAGTCTCGTACAGTTCCGTAGGGTCCTGTAGGTTTCCATAAGCGCCCGCAGAGGTCTGAAGGGGCCCGTACTGTTCCGTAAGGATCCATAGGGTTCCGTAGAGCTTCGTAGGTTCCCTAGAGGCCTCTGGAGTGCCGCAGGAGCCAGTAGTGTTCTGTAGGGGCCCGTAGGGTTCCTTCCATAGGGGCTGGCAGTGTTCCGTAGGGTCCTCTAGGGTTGAGTAAGTGCCCGCAGGAGTCTGTAGGAGTCTGTGGGATTCTGTAATGTTGCGGAGGGTTCTGCAGGGTTCCGTAGGGACCCGTAGAGTTCCGTAGTGGCTGGTAAAGTTCCGTAGGGCCCTGTGGGGTTCTGTATGGACCTGTAGGGTTCCGTAGGGGCCTGCAGGGTTCCGTAAGTGCCCGCAGGTGTCTGTAGGGTTCCGTAGGGGTCTGTAGGGTTCCGTAGGCACCTGCAGTGTTCTGTAGGAGCCCATAGGGTTTTAGTGAGGTTCCGTTGTGTTGCTAAGGGTCTTGTAGAGTGCTGTCGGGTCCTGGAGTATTCTGTAGGGTTCCAGAGGGGCTGGTAGGGTTTCGTCGAAATCTGTAGGGTTCCCTAGGGGCCCGTAGAGTCCCGTAGATTTCCGTAGGGACCTGTAGGGTTGTGTAAGTGCCTGCAGGGGTTGGTAGGAGCTTGTAGGGTGCCATATGTTTCCGGAGGGTTGTGTAGGGTTCCGTAGGGGCCTGTGGTGTTCCCTAGGGGCCTGTAGAGTCTCGTACAGTTCCATAGGGTCCTGTAGGTTTCCATAAGCGCCCGCAGAGGTCTGAAGGGGCCCGTACTGTTCCGTAAGGATCCATAGGGCTCCGTAGAGCTTCGTAGGTTCCCTAGACGCCTCTGGAGTACCGCAGGAGCCAGTAGTGTTCCGTAGGGGCCCGTAGAGTTCCATAGTGGCTGGTAAAGTTCCCTAGGGCCCTGTACCGTTCCGTAACTGCCTGCAAGGATCTTTAAGCTTCCGTAGGGGCTGGGAGGGTTCCATAAAGTTCCGTGGGTTCCTGCAGAGTTCTGCAAGTGCCCGCAAAGGCCTGTAGGGGTGCACAGTGTTTCTATCAGGTTTCGTAGAGTTCCGTAGGGGCCATATTTTTCTGTAGTGGCTGGTAGTATTCTGTAGGGGTCTGTAGGGTTCCGTAGGCGCCTGCAGTGTTCTGTAGGAGCCCATAGGGTTTTAGTGAGGTTCCGTTGTGTTGCTAAGGGTCTTGTAGAGTGCTGTCGGGTCCTGGAGTATTCTGTAGGGTTCCAGAGGGGCTCGTAGGGTTCCATCGAAATCTGTAGGGTTCCCTAGGTGCCCGTAGAGTCCCATAGATTTCCGTAGGGGCCTGTAGGGTTGTGTAAGTGCCCGCAGGGGTTGGTAGGAGCTTATAGGGTTCCATAAGTTTCCAGAGGGTTGTGTAGGGTTCCGTAGGGGCCTGTGGTGTTCCCTAGGGGCCTGTAGAGTCTCGTACAGTTCCGTAAGGGCCTGTGGTGTTCTCTAGGGGCCTGTAGAGTCTCGTACAGTTCCGTAGGGTCCTGTAGGTTTCTATAAGCGCCCGCAGAGGTCTGAAGGGGCCCGTACTGTTCCATAAGGATCCATAGGGTTCCGTAGAGCTTCGTAGGTTCCCTAGAGGCCTCTGGAGTGCCGCAGGAGCCAGTAGTGTTCTGTAGGGGCCCGTAGGGTTCCTTCCATAGGGGCTGGCAGTGTTCCGTAGGGTCCTCTAGGGTTGAGTAAGTGCCCGCAGGAGTCTGTAGGAGTCTGTGGGATTCTGTAAGGTTGCGGAGGGTTCTGCAGGGTTCCGTAGGGACCCGTAGAGTTCCGTAGTGGCTGGTAAAGTTCCGTAGGGCCCTGTGGGGTTCTGTATGGACCTGTAGGGTTCCGTAGGGGCCTGCAGGGTTCCGTAAGTGCCCGCAGGTGTCTGTAGGGTTCCGTAGGGGTCTGTAGGGTTCCGTAGGCACCTGCAGTGTTCTGTAGGAGCCCATAGGGTTTTAGTGAGGTTCCGTTGTGTTGCTAAGGGTCTTGTAGAGTGCTGTCGGGTCCTGGAGTATTCTGTAGGGTTCCAGAGGGGCTGGTAGGGTTTCGTCGAAATCTGTAGGGTTCCCTAGGGGCCCGTAGAGTCCCATAGATTTCCGTAGGGACCTGTAGGGTTGTGTAAGTGCCCGCAGGGGTTGGTAGGAGCTTGTAGGGTGCCATATGTTTCCGGAGGGTTGTGTAGGGTTCCGCAGGGGCCTGTGGTGTTCCCTAGGGGCCTGTAGAGTCTCGTACAGTTCCATAGGGTCCTGTAGGTTTCCATAAGCGCCCGCAGAGGTCTGAAGGGGCCCGTACTGTTCCGTAAGGATCCATAGGGCTCCGTAGAGCTTCGTAGGTTCCCTAGAGGCCTCTGGAGTACCGCAGGAGCCAGTAGTGTTCCGTAGGGGCCCGTAGAGTTCCGTAGTGGCTGGTAAAGTTCCCTAGGGCCCTGTACCGTTCCGTAACTGCCTGCAAGGATCTTTAAGCTTCCGTAGGGGCTGGGAGGGTTCCATAAAGTTCCGTGGGTTCCTGCAGAGTTCTGCAAGTGCCCGCAAAGGCCTGTAGGGGTGCACAGTGTTTCTATCAGGTTTCGTAGAGTTCCGTAGGGGCCATATTTTTCTGTAGTGGCTGGTAGTATTCTGTAGGGGTCTGTAGGGTTCCGTAGGCGCCTGCAGTGTTCTGTAGGAGCCCATAGGGTTTTAGTGAGGTTCCGTTGTGTTGCTAAGGGTCTTGTAGAGTGCTGTCGGGTCCTGGAGTATTCTGTAGGGTTCCAGAGGGGCTCGTAGGGTTCCATCGAAATCTGTAGGGTTTCCTAGGTGCCCGTAGAGTCCCATAGATTTCCGTAGGGGCCTGTAGGGTTGTGTAAGTGCCCGCAGGGGTTGGTAGGAGCTTATAGGGTTCCATAAGTTTCCAGAGGGTTGTGTAGGGTTCCGTAGGGGCCTGTGGTGTTCCCTAGGGGCCTGTAGAGTCTCGTACAGTTCCGTAAGGGCCTGTGGTGTTCTCTAGGGACCTGTAGAGTCTCGTACAGTTCCGTAGGGTCCTGTAGGTTTCCATAAGCGCCCGCAGAGGTCTGAAGGGGCCCGTACTGTTCCGTGAGGATCCATAGGGCTCCGTAGAGCTTCGTAGGTTCCCTAGAGGCCTCTGGAGTACCGCAGGAGCCAGTAGTGTTCTGTAGGGGCCCGTAGGGTTCCTTCCATAGGGGCTGGCAGTGTTCCGTAAGGTCCTCTAGGGTTGAGTAAGTGCCCGCAGGAGTCTGTAGGAGTCTGTGGGATTCTGTAAGGTTGCGGAGGGTTCTGCAGGGTTCCGTAGGGACCCGTAGAGTTCCGTAGTGGCTGGTAAAGTTCCGTAGGGCCCTGTGGGGTTCTGTATGGACCTGTAGGGTTCCGTAGGGGCCTGCAGGGTTCCGTAAGTGCCCGCAGGTGTCTGTAGGGTTCCGTAGGGGTCTGTAGGGTTCCGTAGGCACCTGCAGTGTTCTGTAGGAGCCCATAGGGTTTTAGTGAGGTTCCGTTGTGTTGCTAAGGGTCTTGTAGAGTGCTGTCGGGTCCTGGAGTATTCTGTAGGGTTCCAGAGGGGCTGGTAGGGTTTCGTCGAAATCTGTAGGGTTCCCTAGGGGCCCGTAGAGTCCCGTAGATTTCCGTAGGGACCTGTAGGGTTGTGTAAGTGCCCGCAGGGGTTGGTAGGAGCTTGTAGGGTGCCATATGTTTCCGGAGGGTTGTGTAGGGTTCCGTAGGGGCCTGTGGTGTTCCCTAGGGGCCTGTAGAGTCTCGTACAGTTCCATAGGGTCCTGTAGGTTTCCATAAGCGCCCGCAGAGGTCTGAAGGGGCCCGTACTGTTCCGTAAGGATCCATAGGGCTCCGTAGAGCTTCGTAGGTTCCCTAGAGGCCTCTGGAGTACCGCAGGAGCCAGTAGTGTTCCGTAGGGGCCCGTAGAGTTCCATAGTGGCTGGTAAAGTTCCCTAGGGCCCTGTACCGTTCCGTAACTGCCTGCAAGGATCTTTAAGCTTCCGTAGGGGCTGGGAGGGTTCCATAAAGTTCCGTGGGTTCCTGCAGAGTTCTGCAAGTGCCCGCAAAGGCCTGTAGGGGTGCACAGTGTTTCTATCAGGTTTCGTAGAGTTCCGTAGGGGCCATATTTTTCTGTAGTGGCTGGTAGTATTCTGTAGGGGTCTGTAGGGTTCCGTAGGCGCCTGCAGTGTTCTGTAGGAGCCCATAGGGTTTTAGTGAGGTTCCGTTGTGTTGCTAAGGGTCTTGTAGAGTGCTGTCGGGTCCTGGAGTATTCTGTAGGGTTCCAGAGGGGCTCGTAGGGTTCCATCGAAATCTGTAGGGTTCCCTAGGTGCCCGTAGAGTCCCATAGATTTCCGTAGGGGCCTGTAGGGTTGTGTAAGTGCCCGCAGGGGTTGGTAGGAGCTTATAGGGTTCCATAAGTTTCCAGAGGGTTGTGTAGGGTTCCGTAGGGGCCTGTGGTGTTCCCTAGGGGCCTGTAGAGTCTCGTACAGTTCCGTAAGGGCCTGTGGTGTTCTCTAGGGGCCTGTAGAGTCTCGTACAGTTCCGTAGGGTCCTGTAGGTTTCTATAAGCGCCCGCAGAGGTCTGAAGGGGCCCGTACTGTTCCATAAGGATCCATAGGGTTCCGTAGAGCTTCGTAGGTTCCCTAGAGGCCTCTGGAGTGCCGCAGGAGCCAGTAGTGTTCTGTAGGGGCCCGTAGGGTTCCTTCCATAGGGGCTGGCAGTGTTCCGTAGGGTCCTCTAGGGTTGAGTAAGTGCCCGCAGGAGTCTGTAGGAGTCTGTGGGATTCTGTAAGGTTGCGGAGGGTTCTGCAGGGTTCCGTAGGGACCCGTAGAGTTCCGTAGTGGCTGGTAAAGTTCCGTAGGGCCCTGTGGGGTTCTGTATGGACCTGTAGGGTTCCGTAGGGGCCTGCAGGGTTCCGTAAGTGCCCGCAGGTGTCTGTAGGGTTCCGTAGGGGTCTGTAGGGTTCCGTAGGCGCCTGCAGTGTTCTGTAGGAGCCCATAGGGTTTTAGTGAGGTTCCGTTGTGTTGCTAAGGGTCTTGTAGAGTGCTGTCGGGTCCTGGAGTATTCTGTAGGGTTCCAGAGGGGCTCGTAGGGTTCCATCGAAATCTGTAGGGTTCCCTAGGTGCCCGTAGAGTCCCATAGATTTCCGTAGGGGCCTGTAGGGTTGTGTAAGTGCCCGCAGGGGTTGGTAGGAGCTTATAGGGTTCCATAAGTTTCCAGAGGGTTGTGTAGGGTTCCGTAGGGGCCTGTGGTGTTCCCTAGGGGCCTGTAGAGTCTCGTACAGTTCCGTAAGGGCCTGTGGTGTTCTCTAGGGGCCTGTAGAGTCTCGTACAGTTCCGTAGGGTCCTGTAGGTTTCCATAAGCGCCCGCAGAGGTCTGAAGGGGCCCGTACTGTTCCGTAAGGATCCATAGGGTTCCGTAGAGCTTCGTAGGTTCCCTAGAGGCCTCTGGAGTGCCGCAGGAGCCAGTAGTGTTCTGTAGGGGCCCGTAGGGTTCCTTCCATAGGGGCTGGCAGTGTTCCGTAAGGTCCTCTAGGGTTGAGTAAGTGCCCGCAGGAGTCTGTAGGAGTCTGTGGGATTCTGTAAGGTTGCGGAGGGTTCTGCAGGGTTCCGTAGGGACCCGTAGAGTTCCGTAGTGGCTGGTAAAGTTCCGTAGGGCCCTGTGGGGTTCTGTATGGACCTGTAGGGTTCCGTAGGGGCCTGCAGGGTTCCGTAAGTGCCCGCAGGTGTCTGTAGGGTTCCGTAGGGGTCTGTAGGGTTCCGTAGGCACCTGCAGTGTTCTGTAGGAGCCCATAGGGTTTTAGTGAGGTTCCGTTGTGTTGCTAAGGGTCTTGTAGAGTGCTGTCGGGTCCTGGAATATTCTGTAGGGTTCCAGAGGGGCTGGTAGGGTTTCGTCGAAATCTGTAGGGTTCCCTAGGGGCCCGTAGAGTCCCGTAGATTTCCGTAGGGACCTGTAGGGTTGTGTAAGTGCCCGCAGGGGTTGGTAGGAGCTTGTAGGGTGCCATATGTTTCCGGAGGGTTGTGTAGGGTTCCGTAGGGGCCTGTGGTGTTCCCTAGGGGCCTGTAGAGTCTCGTACAGTTCCATAGGGTCCTGTAGGTTTCCATAAGCGCCCGCAGAGGTCTGAAGGGGCCCGTACTGTTCCGTAAGGATCCATAGGGCTCCGTAGAGCTTCGTATGTTCCCTAGAGGCCTCTGGAGTACCGCAGGAGCCAGTAGTGTTCCGTAGGGGCCCGTAGAGTTCCATAGTGGCTGGTAAAGTTCCCTAGGGCCCTGTACCGTTCCGTAACTGCCTGCAAGGATCTTTAAGCTTCCGTAGGGGCTGGGAGGGTTCCATAAAGTTCCGTGGGTTCCTGCAGAGTTCTGCAAGTGCCCGCAAAGGCCTGTAGGGGTGCACAGTGTTTCTATCAGGTTTCGTAGAGTTCCGTAGGGGCCATATTTTTCTGTAGTGGCTGGTAGTATTCTGTAGGGGTCTGTAGGGTTCCGTAGGCGCCTGCAGTGTTCTGTAGGAGCCCATAGGGTTTTAGTGAGGTTCCGTTGTGTTGCTAAGGGTCTTGTAGAGTGCTGTCGGGTCCTGGAGTATTCTGTAGGGTTCCAGAGGGGCTCGTAGGGTTCCATCGAAATCTGTAGGGTTCCCTAGGTGCCCGTAGAGTCCCATAGATTTCCGTAGGGGCCTGTAGGGTTGTGTAAGTGCTCGCAGGGGTTGGTAGGAGCTTATAGGGTTCCATAAGTTTCCAGAGGGTTGTGTAGGGTTCCGTAGGGGCCTGTGGTGTTCCCTAGGGGCCTGTAGAGTCTCGTACAGTTCCGTAAGGGCCTGTGGTGTTCTCTAGGGGCCTGTAGAGTCTCGTACAGTTCCGTAGGGTCCTGTAGGTTTCTATAAGCGCCCGCAGAGGTCTGAAGGGGCCCGTACTGTTCCATAAGGATCCATAGGGTTCCGTAGAGCTTCGTAGGTTCCCTAGAGGCCTCTGGAGTGCCGCAGGAGCCAGTAGTGTTCTGTAGGGGCCCGTAGGGTTCCTTCCATAGGGGCTGGCAGTGTTCCGTAGGGTCCTCTAGGGTTGAGTAAGTGCCCGCAGAAGTCTGTAGGAGTCTGTGGGATTCTGTAAGGTTGCGGAGGGTTCTGCAGGGTTCCGTAGGGACCCGTAGAGTTCCGTAGTGGCTGGTAAAGTTCCGTAGGGCCCTGTGGGGTTCTGTATGGACCTGTAGGGTTCCGTAGGGGCCTGCAGGGTTCCGTAAGTGCCCGCAGGTGTCTGTAGGGTTCCGTAGGGGTCTGTAGGGTTCCGTAGGCACCTGCAGTGTTCTGTAGGAGCCCATAGGGTTTTAGTGAGGTTCCGTTGTGTTGCTAAGGGTCTTGTAGAGTGCTGTCGGGTCCTGGAGTATTCTGTAGGGTTCCAGAGGGGCTGGTAGGGTTTCGTCGAAATCTGTAGGGTTCCCTAGGGGCCCGTAGAGTCCCGTAGATTTCCGTAGGGACCTGTAGGGTTGTGTAAGTGCCCGCAGGGGTTGGTAGGAGCTTGTAGGGTGCCATATGTTTCCGGAGGGTTGTGTAGGGTTCCGTAGGGGCCTGTGGTGTTCCCTAGGGGCCTGTAGAGTCTCGTACAGTTCCGTAAGGGCCTGTGGTGTTCTCTAGGGGCCTGTAGAGTCTCGTACAGTTCCGTAGGGTCCTGTAGGTTTCTATAAGCGCCCGCAGAGGTCTGAAGGGGCCCGTACTGTTCCATAAGGATCCATAGGGTTCCGTAGAGCTTCGTAGGTTCCCTAGAGGCCTCTGGAGTGCCGCAGGAGCCAGTAGTGTTCTGTAGGGGCCCGTAGGGTTCCTTCCATAGGGGCTGGCAGTGTTCCGTAGGGTCCTCTAGGGTTGAGTAAGTGCCCGCAGGAGTCTGTAGGAGTCTGTGGGATTCTGTAAGGTTGCGGAGGGTTCTGCAGGGTTCCGTAGGGACCCGTAGAGTTCCGTAGTGGCTGGTAAAGTTCCGTAGGGCCCTGTGGGGTTCTGTATGGACCTGTAGGGTTCCGTAGGGGCCTGCAGGGTTCCGTAAGTGCCCGCAGGTGTCTGTAGGGTTCCGTAGGGGTCTGTAGGGTTCCGTAGGCGCCTGCAGTGTTCTGTAGGAGCCCATAGGGTTTTAGTGAGGTTCCGTTGTGTTGCTAAGGGTCTTGTAGAGTGCTGTCGGGTCCTGGAGTATTCTGTAGGGTTCCAGAGGGGCTCGTAGGGTTCCATCGAAATCTGTAGGGTTCCTAGGTGCCCGTAGAGTCCCATAGATTTCCGTAGGGGCCTGTAGGGTTGTGTAAGTGCCCGCAGGGGTTGGTAGGAGCTTATAGGTTCCATAAGTTTCCAGAGGGTTGTGTAGGGTTCCGTAGGGGCCTGTGGTGTTCCCTAGGGGCCTGTAGAGTCTCGTACAGTTCCGTAAGGGCCTGTGGTGTTCTCTAGGGGCCTGTAGAGTCTCGTACAGTTCCGTAGGGTCCTGTAGGTTTCCATAAGCGCCCGCAGAGGTCTGAAGGGGCCCGTACTGTTCCATAAGGATCCATAGGGTTCCGTAGAGCTTCGTAGGTTCCCTAGAGGCCTCTGGAGTGCCGCAGGAGCCAGTAGTGTTCTGTAGGGGCCCGTAGGGTTCCTTCCATAGGGGCTGGCAGTGTTCCGTAGGGTCCTCTAGGGTTGAGTAAGTGCCCGCAGGAGTCTGTAGGAGTCTGTGGGATTCTGTAAGGTTGCGGAGGGTTCTGCAGGGTTCCGTAGGGACCCGTAGAGTTCCGTAGTGGCTGGTAAAGTTCCGTAGGGCCCTGTGGGGTTCTGTATGGACCTGTAGGGTTCCGTAGGGGCCTGCAGGGTTCCGTAAGTGCCCGCAGGTGTCTGTAGGGTTCCGTAGGGGTCTGTAGGGTTCCGTAGGCACCTGCAGTGTTCTGTAGGAGCCCATAGGGTTTTAGTGAGGTTCCGTTGTGTTGCTAAGGGTCTTGTAGAGTGCTGTCGGGTCCTGGAGTATTCTGTAGGGTTCCAGAGGGGCTGGTAGGGTTTCGTCGAAATCTGTAGGGTTCCCTAGGGGCCCGTAGAGTCCCGTAGATTTCCGTAGGGACCTGTAGGGTTGTGTAAGTGCCCGCAGGGGTTGGTAGGAGCTTGTAGGGTGCCATATGTTTCCGGAGGGTTGTGTAGGGTTCCGTAGGGG
Source organism: Numenius arquata (assembly GCF_964106895.1). NCBI lineage: Eukaryota > Metazoa > Chordata > Aves > Charadriiformes > Scolopacidae > Numenius > Numenius arquata. Next base: position 25,265 of record NW_027414237.1, on the reverse strand, counting down.
CCTGTGGTGTTCCCTAGGGGCCTGTAGAGTCTCGTACAGTTCCATAGGGTCCTGTAGGTTTCCATAAGCGCCCGCAGAGGTCTGAAGGGGCCCGTACTGTTCCGTAAGGATCCATAGGGCTCCGTAGAGCTTCGTAGGTTCCCTAGAGGCCTCTGGAGTACCGCAGGAGCCAGTAGTGTTCCGTAGGGGCCCGTAGAGTTCCGTAGTGGCTGGTAAAGTTCCCTAGGGCCCTGTACCGTTCCGTAACTGCCTGCAAGGATCTTTAAGCTTCCGTAGGGGCTGGGAGGGTTCCATAAAGTTCCGTGGGTTCCTGCAGAGTTCTGCAAGTGCCCGCAAAGGCCTGTAGGGGTGCACAGTGTTTCTATCAGGTTTCGTAGAGTTCCGTAGGGGCCATATTTTTCTGTAGTGGCTGGTAGTATTCTGTAGGGTCTGTAGGGTTCCGTAGGCGCCTGCAGTGTTCTGTAGGAGCCCATAGGGTTTTAGTGAGGTTCCGTTGTGTTGCTAAGGGTCTTGTAGAGTGCTGTCGGGTCCTGGAGTATTCTGTAGGGTTCCAGAGGGGCTCGTAGGGTTCCATCGAAATCTGTAGGGTTCCCTAGGTGCCCGTAGAGTCCCATAGATTTCCGTAGGGGCCTGTAGGGTTGTGTAAGTGCCCGCAGGGGTTGGTAGGAGCTTATAGGGTTCCATAAGTTTCCAGAGGGTTGTGTAGGGTTCCGTAGGGGCCTGTGGTGTTCCCTAGGGGCCTGTAGAGTCTCGTACAGTTCCGTAAGGGCCTGTGGTGTTCTCTAGGGACCTGTAGAGTCTCGTACAGTTCCGTAGGGTCCTGTAGGTTTCCATAAGCGCCCGCAGAGGTCTGAAGGGGCCCGTACTGTTCCATAAGGATCCATAGGGCTCCGTAGAGCTTCGTAGGTTCCCTAGAGGCCTCTGGAGTACCGCAGGAGCCAGTAGTGTTCTGTAGGGGCCCGTAGGGTTCCTTCCATAGGGGCTGGCAGTGTTCCGTAAGGTCCTCTAGGGTTGAGTAAGTGCCCGCAGGAGTCTGTAGGAGTCTGTGGGATTCTGTAAGGTTGCGGAGGGTTCTGCAGGGTTCCGTAGGGACCCGTAGAGTTCCGTAGTGGCTGGTAAAGTTCCGTAGGGCCCTGTGGGGTTCTGTATGGACCTGTAGGGTTCCGTAGGGGCCTGCAGGGTTCCGTAAGTGCCCGCAGGTGTCTGTAGGGTTCCGTAGGGGTCTGTAGGGTTCCGTAGGCACCTGCAGTGTTCTGTAGGAGCCCATAGGGTTTTAGTGAGGTTCCGTTGTGTTGCTAAGGGTCTTGTAGAGTGCTGTCGGGTCCTGGAGTATTCTGTAGGGTTCCAGAGGGGCTGGTAGGGTTTCGTCGAAATCTGTAGGGTTCCCTAGGGGCCCGTAGAGTCCCGTAGATTTCCGTAGGGACCTGTAGGGTTGTGTAAGTGCCCGCAGGGGTTGGTAGGAGCTTGTAGGGTGCCATATGTTTCCGGAGGGTTGTGTAGGGTTCCGTAGGGGCCTGTGGTGTTCCCTAGGGGCCTGTAGAGTCTCGTACAGTTCCGTAGGGTCCTGTAGGTTTCCATAAGCGCCCGCAGAGGTCTGAAGGGGCCCGTACTGTTCCGTAAGGATCCATAGGGCTCCGTAGAGCTTCGTAGGTTCCCTAGAGGCCTCTGGAGTACCGCAGGAGCCAGTAGTGTTCCGTAGGGGCCCGTAGAGTTCCATAGTGGCTGGTAAAGTTCCCTAGGGCCCTGTACCGTTCCGTAACTGCCTGCAAGGATCTTTAAGCTTCCGTAGGGGCTGGGAGGGTTCCATAAAGTTCCGTGGGTTCCTGCAGAGTTCTGCAAGTGCCCGCAAAGGCCTGTAGGGGTGCACAGTGTTTCTATCAGGTTTCGTAGAGTTCCGTAGGGGCCATATTTTTCTGTAGTGGCTGGTAGTATTCTGTAGGGGTCTGTAGGGTTCCGTAGGCGCCTGCAGTGTTCTGTAGGAGCCCATAGGGTTTTAGTGAGGTTCCGTTGTGTTGCTAAGGGTCTTGTAGAGTGCTGTCGGGTCCTGGAGTATTCTGTAGGGTTCCAGAGGGGCTCGTAGGGTTCCATCGAAATCTGTAGGGTTCCCTAGGTGCCCGTAGAGTCCCATAGATTTCCGTAGGGGCCTGTAGGGTTGTGTAAGTGCCCGCAGGGGTTGGTAGGAGCTTATAGGGTTCCATAAGTTTCCAGAGGGTTGTGTAGGGTTCCGTAGGGGCCTGTGGTGTTCCCTAGGGGCCTGTAGAGTCTCGTACAGTTCCGTAAGGGCCTGTGGTGTTCTCTAGGGACCTGTAGAGTCTCGTACAGTTCCGTAGGGTCCTGTAGGTTTCCATAAGCGCCCGCAGAGGTCTGAAGGGGCCCGTACTGTTCCGTAAGGATCCATAGGGTTCCGTAGAGCTTCGTAGGTTCCCTAGAGGCCTCTGGAGTGCCGCAGGAGCCAGTAGTGTTCTGTAGGGGCCCGTAGGGTTCCTTCCATAGGGGCTGGCAGTGTTCCGTAGGGTCCTCTAGGGTTGAGTAAGTGCCCGCAGAAGTCTGTAGGAGTCTGTGGGATTCTGTAAGGTTCCAGAGGGTTCTGCAGGGTTCCGTAGGGACCCGTAGAGTTCCGTAGTGGCTGGTAAAGTTCCGTAGGGCCCTGTGGGGTTCTGTATGGACCTGTAGGGTTCCGTAGGGGCCTGCAGGGTTCCGTAAGTGCCCGCAGGTGTCTGTAGGGTTCCGTAGGGGTCTGTAGGGTTCCGTAGGCACCTGCAGTGTTCTGTAGGAGCCCATAGGGTTTTAGTGAGGTTCCGTTGTGTTGCTAAGGGTCTTGTAGAGTGCTGTCGGGTCCTGGAGTATTCTGTAGGGTTCCAGAGGGGCTCGTAGGGTTCCATCGAAATCTGTAGGGTTCCCTAGGGGCCCATAGAGTCCCGTAGATTTCCGTAGGGGCCTGTAGGGTTGTGTAAGTGCCCGCAGGGGTTGGTAGGAGCTTGTAGGGTGCCATATGTTTCCGGAGGGTTGTGTAGGGTTCCGTAGGGGCCTGTGGTGTTCCCTAGGGGCCTGTAGAGTCTCGTACAGTTCTGTAAGGGCCTGTGGTGTTCTCTAGGGGCCTGTAGAGTCTCGTACAGTTCCGTAGGGTCCTGTAGGTTTCCATAAGCGCCCGCAGAGGTCTGAAGGGGCCCGTACTGTTCCGTGAGGATCCATAGGGCTCCGTAGAGCTTCGTAGGTTCCCTAGAGGCCTCTGGAGTACCGCAGGAGCCAGTAGTGTTCCGTAGAGTCCTCTAGGGTTGAGTAAGTGCCCGCAGGAGTCTGTAGGAATCCGTGGGATTCTGTAAGGTTCTGGAGGGTTCTGCAGGGTTCCCTAGGGGCCCGTAGAGTTCCGTAGTAGCTAGTAAAGTACCCTAGGGCCCTGTACCATTCCGTAACTGCCTGCAAGGGTCTTTAGGCTTCCGTAGGGGCTGGGAGGGTTCCGTAAAGTTCCGTGGGTTCCTGCAGAGTTCTGCAAGTGCCCGCAAGGGCCTGTAGGGGTGCACAGTGTTTCTATCAGGTTCCGTAGAGTTCCGTAGGGGCCATATTTTTCTGTAGTGGCTGGTAGTATTCTGTAGGGGTCTGTAGGGTTCCGTAGGCGCCTGCAGTGTTCTGTAGGAGCCCATAGGGTTTTAGTGAGGTTCCGTTGTGTTGCTAAGGGTCTTGTAGAGTGCTGTCGGGTCCTGGAGTATTCTGTAGGGTTCCAGAGGGGCTCGTAGGGTACTGTCGAAATCTGTAGGGTTCCCTAGGGGCCCATAGAGTCCCATAGATTTCCGTAGGGGCCTGTAGGGTTGTGTAAGTGCCCGCAGGGGTTGGTAGGAGCTTGTAGGGTGCCATATGTTTCCGGAGGGTTGTGTAGGGTTCCGTAGGGGCCTGTGGTGTTCCCTAAGGGCCTGTAGAGTCTCGTACAGTTCCGTAGGGTCCTGTAGGTTTCCATAAGCGCCCGCAGAGGTCTGAAGGGGCCCGTACTGTTCCGTAAGGATCCATAGGGCTCCGTAGAGCTTCGTATGTTCCCTAGAGGCCTCTGGAGTGCCGCAGGAGCCAGTTGTCTTCTGTAGGGGTCCGTAGGGTTCCTTCCATAGGAGCTGGCAGTGTTCCGTAGGGTCCTCTAGGGTTGAGTAAGTGCCCGCAGGAGTCTGTAGGAATCCGTGGGATTCTGTAAGGTTCTGGAGGGTTCTGCAGGGTTCCCTAGGGGCCCGTAGAGTTCCGTAGTGGCTGGTAAAGTACCCTAGGGCCCTGTACCATTCTGTAACTGCCTGCAAGGGTCTTTAGGCTTCCGTAGGGGCTGGGAGTGTTCCGTAAAGTTCCGTGGGTTCCTGCAGAGTTCTGCAAGTGCCCGCAAGGGCCTGTAGGGGTGCACAGTGTTTCTATCAGGTTCCGTAGAGTTCCGTAGGGGCCATATTTTTCTGTAGTGGCTGGTAGTATTCTGTAGGGGTCTGTAGGGTTCCGTAGGCGCCTGCAGTGTTCTGTAGGAGCCCATAGGGTTTTAGTGAGGTTCCGTTGTGTTGCTAAGGGTCTTGTAGAGTGCTGTCGGGTCCTGGAGTATTCTGTAGGGTTCCAGAGGGGCTCATAGGGTTCCATCAAAATCTGTAGGGTTCCCTAGGGGCCCATAGATTCCCGTAGATTTCCGTAGGGGCCTGTAGGGTTGTGTAAGTGCCCGCAGGGGTTGGTAGGAGCTTATAGGGTTCCATAAGTTTCCAGAGGGTTGTGTAGGGTTCCGTAGGGGCCTGTGGTGTTCCCTAGGGGCCTGTAGAGTCTCGTACAGTTCCGTAAGGGCCTGTGGTGTTCTCTAGGGGCCTGTAGAGTCTCGTACAGTTCCGTAGGGTCCTGTAGGTTTCCATAAGCGCCCGCAGAGGTCTGAAGGGGCCCGTACTGTTCCGTGAGGATCCATAGGGCTCCGTAGAGCTTCGTAGGTTCCCTAGAGGCCTCTGGAGTACCGCAGGAGCCAGTAGTGTTCTGTAGGGGCCCGTAGGGTTCCTTCCATAGGAGCTGGCAGTGTTAGGTAGGGGCCTGTAGGGTTGAGTAAGTGCCCGCAGAAGTCTGTAGGAGTCTGTGGGATTCTGTAAGGTTCCAGAGGGTTCTGCAGGGTTCCGTAGGGACCCGTAGAGTTCCGTAGTGGCTGGTAAAGTTCCGTAGGGCCCTGTGGGGTTCTGTATGGACCTGTAGGGTTCCGTAGGGGCCTGCAGGGTTCCGTAAGTGCCCGCAGGTGTCTGTAGGGTTCCGTAGGGGTCTGTAGGGTTCCGTAGGCGCCTGCAGTGTTCTGTAGGAGCCCATAGGGTTTTAGTGAGGTTCCGTTGTGTTGCTAAGGGTCTTGTAGAGTGCTGTCGGGTCCTGGAGTATTCTGTAGGGTTCCAGAGGGGCTCGTAGGGTTCCATCGAAATCTGTAGGGTTCCCTAGGGGCCCATAGAGTCCCGTAGATTTCCGTAGGGGCCTGTAGGGTTGTGTAAGTGCCCGCAGGGGTTGGTAGGAGCTTGTAGGGTGCCATATGTTTCCGGAGGGTTGTGTAGGGTTCCGTAGGGGCCTGTGGTGTTCCCTAGGGGCCTGTAGAGTCTCGTACAGTTCCGTAGGGTCCTGTAGGTTTCCATAAGCGCCCGCAGAGGTCTGAAGGGGCCCGTACTGTTCCGTAAGGATCCATAGGGCTCCGTAGAGCTTCGTATGTTCCCTAGAGGCCTCTGGAGTACCGCAGGAGCCAGTAGTGTTCTGTAGGGGCCCGTAGGGTTCCTTCCATAGGAGCTGGCAGTGTTCCGTAGGGTCCTCTAGGGTTGAGTAAGTGCCCGCAGGAGTCTGTAGGAATCCGTGGGATTCTGTAAGGTTCTGGAGTGTTCTGCAGGGTTCCCTAGGGGCCCGTAGAGTTCCGTAGTGGCTGGTAAAGTACCCTAGGGCCCTGTACCATTCTGTAACTGCCTGCAAGGGTCTTTAGGCTTCCGTAGGGGCTGGTAGGGTTCCGTAAAGTTCCGTGGGTTCCTGCAGAGTTCTGCAAGTGCCCGCAAGGGCCTGTAGGGGTGCACAGTGTTTCTATCAGGTTCCGTAGAGTTCCGTAGGGGCCATATTTTTCTGTAGTGGCTGGTAGTATTCTGTAGGGGTCTGTAGGGTTCCGTAGGCGCCTGCAGTGTTCTGTAGGAGCCCATAGGGTTTTAGTGAGGTTCCGTTGTGTTGCTAAGGGTCTTGTAGAGTGCTGTCGGGTCCTGGAGTATTCTGTAGGGTTCCAGAGGGGCTCGTAGAGTTCCATCGAAATCTGTAGGGTTCCCTAGGGGCCCATAGAGTCCCGTAGATTTCCGTAGGGGCCTGTAGGGTTGTGTAAGTGCCCGCAGGGGTTGGTAGGAGCTTATAGGGTTCCATAAGTTTCCAGAGGGTTGTGTAGGGTTCCGTAGGGGCCTGTGGTGTTCCCTAGGGGCCTGTAGAGTCTCGTACAGTTCCGTAAGGGCCTGTGGTGTTCTCTAGGGGCCTGTAGAGTCTCGTACAGTTCCGTAGGGTCCTGTAGGTTTCCATAAGCGCCCGCAGAGGTCTGAAGGGGCCCGTACTGTTCCGTGAGGATCCATAGGGCTCCGTAGAGCTTCGTAGGTTCCCTAGAGGCCTCTGGAGTACCGCAGGAGCCAGTAGTGTTCTGTAGGGGCCCGTAGGGTTCCTTCCATAGGAGCTGGCAGTGTTAGGTAGGGGCCTGTAGGGTTGAGTAAGTGCCCGCAGAAGTCTGTAGGAGTCTGTGGGATTCTGTAAGGTTCCAGAGGGTTCTGCAGGGTTCCGTAGGGACCCGTAGAGTTCCGTAGTGGCTGGTAAAGTTCCGTAGGGCCCTGTGGGGTTCTGTATGGACCTGTAGGGTTCCGTAGGGGCCTGCAGGGTTCCGTAAGTGCCCGCAGGTGTCTGTAGGGTTCCGTAGGGGTCTGTAGGGTTCCGTAGGCACCTGCAGTGTTCTGTAGGAGCCCATAGGGTTTTAGTGAGGTTCCGTTGTGTTGCTAAGGGTCTTGTAGAGTGCTGTCGGGTCCTGGAGTATTCTGTAGGGTTCCAGAGGGGCTCGTAGGGTTTCGTCGAAATCTGTAGGGTTCCCTAGGGGCCCGTAGAGTCCCGTAGATTTCCGTAGGGGCCTGTAGGGTTGTGTAAGTGCCCGCAGGGGTTGGTAGGAGCTTGTAGGGTGCCATATGTTTCCGGAGGGTTGTGTAGGGTTCCGTAGGGGCCTGTGGTGTTCCCTAGGGGCCTGTAGAGTCTCGTACAGTTCCGTAGGGTCCTGTAGGTTTCCATAAGCGCCCGCAGAGGTCTGAAGGGGTCCGTACTGTTCCGTAAGGATCCATAGGGTTCCGTAGAGCTTCGTAGGTTCCCTAGAGGCCTCTGGAGTACCGCAGGAGCCAGTAGTGTTCCGTAGAGTCCTCTAGGGTTGAGTAAGTGCCCGCAGGAGTCTGTAGGAATCCGTGGGATTCTGTAAGGTTCTGGAGGGTTCTGCAGGGTTCCCTAGGGGCCCGTAGAGTTCCGTAGTGGCTGGTAAAGTACCCTAGGGCCCTGTACCATTCCGTAACTGCCTGCAAGGGTCTTTAGGCTTCCGTAGGGGCTGGGAGGGTTCCGTAAAGTTCCGTGGGTTCCTGCAGAGTTCTGCAAGTGCCCGCAAGGGCCTGTAGGGGTGCACAGTGTTTCTATCAGGTTCCGTAGAGTTCCGTAGGGGCCATATTTTTCTGTAGTGGCTGGTAGTATTCTGTAGGGGTCTGTAGGGTTCCGTAGGCGCCTGCAGTGTTCTGTAGGAGCCCATAGGGTTTTAGTGAGGTTCCGTTGTGTTGCTAAGGGTCTTGTAGAGTGCTGTCGGGTCCTGGAGTATTCTGTAGGGTTCCAGAGGGGCTCGTAGGGTTCCATCGAAATCTGTAGGGTTCCCTAGGGGCCCATAGAGTCCCGTAGATTTCCGTAGGGGCCTGTAGGGTTGTGTAAGTGCCCGCAGGGGTTGGTAGGAGCTTATAGGGTTCCATAAGTTTCCAGAGGGTTGTGTAGGGTTCCGTAGGGGCCTGTGGTGTTCCCTAGGGGCCTGTAGAGTCTCGTACAGTTCCGTAAGGGCCTGTGGTGTTCTCTAGGGGCCTGTAGAGTCTCGTACAGTTCCGTAGGGTCCTGTAGGTTTCCATAAGCGCCCGCAGAGGTCTGAAGGGGCCCGTACTGTTCCGTGAGGATCCATAGGGCTCCGTAGAGCTTCGTAGGTTCCCTAGAGGCCTCTGGAGTACCGCAGGAGCCAGTAGTGTTCTGTAGGGGCCCGTAGGGTTCCTTCCATAGGAGCTGGCAGTGTTAGGTAGGGGCCTGTAGGGTTGTGTAAGTGCCCGCAGAAGTCTGTAGGAGTCTGTGGGATTCTGTAAGGTTCCAGAGGGTTCTGCAGGGTTCCGTAGGGACCCGTAGAGTTCCGTAGTGGCTGGTAAAGTTCCGTAGGGCCCTGTGGGGTTCTGTATGGACCTGTAGGGTTCCGTAGGGGCCTGCAGGGTTCCGTAAGTGCCCGCAGGTGTCTGTAGGGTTCCGTAGGTGTCTGTAGGGTTCCGTAGGCGCCTGCAGTGTTCTGTAGGAGCCCATAGGGTTTTAGTGAGGTTCCGTTGTGTTGCTAAGGGTCTTGTAGAGTGCTGTCGGGTCCTGGAGTATTCTGTAGGGTTCCAGAGGGGCTCGTAGGGTTCCATCGAAATCTGTAGGGTTCCCTAGGGGCCCATAGAGTCCCGTAGATTTCCGTAGGGGCCTGTAGGGTTGTGTAAGTGCCCGCAGGGGTTGGTAGGAGCTTGTAGGGTGCCATATGTTTCCGGAGGGTTGTGTAGGGTTCCGTAGGGGCCTGTGGTGTTCCCTAGGGGCCTGTAGAGTCTCGTACAGTTCCGTAGGGTCCTGTAGGTTTCCATAAGCGCCCGCAGAGGTCTGAAGGGGCCCGTACTGTTCCGTAAGGATCCATAGGGCTCCGTAGAGCTTCGTAGGTTCCCTAGAGGCCTCTGGAGTACCGCAGGAGCCAGTAGTGTTCAGTAGGGGCCAGTAGGGTTCCTTCCATAGGAGCTGGCAGTGTTAGGTAGGGGCCTGTAGGGTTGAGTAAGTGCCCGCAGGAGTCTGTAGGAATCCGTGGGATTCTGTAAGGTTCTGGAGTGTTCTGCAGGGTTCCCTAGGGGCCCGTAGAGTTCCGTAGTGGCTGGTAAAGTACCCTAGGGCCCTGTACCATTCCGTAACTGCCTGCAAGGGTCTTTAGGCTTCCGTAGGGGCTGGGAGGGTTCCGTAAAGTTCCGTGGGTTCCTGCAGAGTTCTGCAAGTGCCCGCAAGGGCCTGTAGGGGTGCACAGTGTTTCTATCAGGTTCCGTAGAGTTCCGTAGGGGCCATATTTTTCTGTAGTGGCTGGTAGTATTCTGTAGGGGTCTGTAGGGTTCTGTAGGCGCCTGCAGTGTTCTGTAGGAGCCCATAGGGTTTTAGTGAGGTTCCGTTGTGTTGCTAAGGGTCTTGTAGAGTGCTGTCGGGTCCTGGAGTATTCTGTAGGGTTCCAGAGGGGCTCGTAGGGTTCCATCGAAATCTGTAGGGTTCCCTAGGGGCCCATAGATTCCCGTAGATTTCCGTAGGGGCCTGTAGGGTTGTGTAAGTGCCCGCAGGGGTTGGTAGGAGCTTATAGGGTTCCATAAGTTTCCAGAGGGTTGTGTAGGGTTCCGTAGGGGCCTGTGGTGTTCCCTAGGGGCCTGTAGAGTCTCGTACAGTTCCGTAAGGGCCTGTGGTGTTCTCTAGGGGCCTGTAGAGTCTCGTACAGTTCCGTAGGGTCCTGTAGGTTTCCATAAGCGCCCGCAGAGGTCTGAAGGGGCCCGTACTGTTCCGTGAGGATCCATAGGGCTCCGTAGAGCTTCGTAGGTTCCCTAGAGGCCTCTGGAGTACCGCAGGAGCCAGTAGTGTTCTGTAGGGGCCCGTAGGGTTCCTTCCATAGGAGCTGGCAGTGTTAGGTAGGGGCCTGTAGGGTTGAGTAAGTGCCCGCAGAAGTCTGTAGGAGTCTGTGGGATTCTGTAAGGTTCCAGAGGGTTCTGCAGGGTTCCGTAGGGACCCGTAGAGTTCCGTAGTGGCTGGTAAAGTTCCGTAGGGCCCTGTGGGGTTCTGTATGGACCTGTAGGGTTCCGTAGGGGCCTGCAGGGTTCCGTAAGTGCCCGCAGGTGTCTGTAGGGTTCCGTAGGGGTCTGTAGGGTTCCGTAGGCGCCTGCAGTGTTCTGTAGGAGCCCATAGGGTTTTAGTGAGGTTCCGTTGTGTTGCTAAGGGTCTTGTAGAGTGCTGTCGGGTCCTGGAGTATTCTGTAGGGTTCCAGAGGGGCTCGTAGGGTTCCATCGAAATCTGTAGGGTTCCCTAGGGGCCCATAGAGTCCCGTAGATTTCCGTAGGGGCCTGTAGGGTTGTGTAAGTGCCCGCAGGGGTTGGTAGGAGCTTGTAGGGTGCCATATGTTTCCGGAGGGTTGTGTAGGGTTCCGTAGGGGCCTGTGGTGTTCCCTAGGGGCCTGTAGAGTCTCGTACAGTTCCGTAGGGTCCTGTAGGTTTCCATAAGCGCCCGCAGAGGTCTGAAGGGGCCCGTACTGTTCCGTAAGGATCCATAGGGCTCCGTAGAGCTTCGTAGGTTCCCTAGAGGCCTCTGGAGTACCGCAGGAGCCAGTAGTGTTCTGTAGGGGCCCGTAGGGTTCCTTCCATAGGAGCTGGCAGTGTTCCGTAGGGTCCTCTAGGGTTGAGTAAGTGCCCGCAGGAGTCTGTAGGAATCCGTGGGATTCTGTAAGGTTCTGGAGTGTTCTGCAGGGTTCCCTAGGGGCCCGTAGAGTTCTGTAGTGGCTGGTAAAGTACCCTAGGGCCCTGTACCATTCCGTAACTGCCTGCAAGGGTCTTTAGGCTTCCGTAGGGGCTGGTAGGGTTCCGTAAAGTTCCGTGGGTTCCTGCAGAGTTCTGCAAGTGCCCGCAAGGGCCTGTAGGGGTGCACAGTGTTTCTATCAGGTTCCGTAGAGTTCCGTAGGGGCCATATTTTTCTGTAGTGGCTGGTAGTATTCTGTAGGGGTCTGTAGGGTTCCGTAGGCGCCTGCAGTGTTCTGTAGGAGCCCATAGGGTTTTAGTGAGGTTCCGTTGTGTTGCTAAGGGTCTTGTAGAGTGCTGTCGGGTCCTGGAGTATTCTGTAGGGTTCCAGAGGGGCTCGTAGGGTTCCATCGAAATCTGTAGGGTTCCCTAGGGGCCCATAGATTCCCGTAGATTTCCGTAGGGGCCTGTAGGGTTGTGTAAGTGCCCGCAGGGGTTGGTAGGAGCTTATAGGGTTCCATAAGTTTCCAGAGGGTTGTGTAGGGTTCCGTAGGGGCCTGTGGTGTTCCCTAGGGGCCTGTAGAGTCTCGTACAGTTCCGTAAGGGCCTGTGGTGTTCTCTAGGGGCCTGTAGAGTCTCGTACAGTTCCGTAGGGTCCTGTAGGTTTCCATAAGCGCCCGCAGAGGTCTGAAGGGGCCCGTACTGTTCCGTGAGGATCCATAGGGCTCCGTAGAGCTTCGTAGGTTCCCTAGAGGCCTCTGGAGTACCGCAGGAGCCAGTAGTGTTCTGTAGGGGCCCGTAGGGTTCCTTCCATAGGAGCTGGCAGTGTTAGGTAGGGGCCTGTAGGGTTGAGTAAGTGCCCGCAGAAGTCTGTAGGAGTCTGTGGGATTCTGTAAGGTTCCAGAGGGTTCTGCAGGGTTCCGTAGGGACCCGTAGAGTTCCGTAGTGGCTGGTAAAGTTCCGTAGGGCCCTGTGGGGTTCTGTATGGACCTGTAGGGTTCCGTAGGGGCCTGCAGGGTTCCGTAGGCACCTGCAGTGTTCTGTAGGAGCCCATAGGGTTTTAGTGAGGTTCCGTTGTGTTGCTAAGGGTCTTGTAGAGTGCTGTCGGGTCCTGGAGTATTCTGTAGGGTTCCAGAGGGGCTCGTAGGGTTTCGTCGAAATCTGTAGGGTTCCCTAGGGGCCCGTAGAGTCCCGTAGATTTCCGTAGGGGCCTGTAGGGTTGTGTAAGTGCCCGCAGGGGTTGGTAGGAGCTTGTAGGGTGCCATATGTTTCCGGAGGGTTGTGTAGGGTTCCGTAGGGGCCTGTGGTGTTCCCTAGGGGCCTGTAGAGTCTCGTACAGTTCCGTAGGGTCCTGTAGGTTTCCATAAGCGCCCGCAGAGGTCTGAAGGGGCCCGTACTGTTCCGTAAGGATCCATAGGGCTCCGTAGAGCTTCGTAGGTTCCCTAGAGGCCTCTGGAGTACCGCAGGAGCCAGTAGTGTTCCGTAGAGTCCTCTAGGGTTGAGTAAGTGCCCGCAGGAGTCTGTAGGAATCCGTGGGATTCTGTAAGGTTCTGGAGGGTTCTGCAGGGTTCCCTAGGGGCCCGTAGAGTTCCGTAGTGGCTGGTAAAGTACCCTAGGGCCCTGTACCATTCCGTAACTGCCTGCAAGGGTCTTTAGGCTTCCGTAGGGGCTGGGAGGGTTCCGTAAAGTTCCGTGGGTTCCTGCAGAGTTCTGCAAGTGCCCGCAAGGGCCTGTAGGGGCCCACGGTGTTTCTGTCAGGTTCCGTAGAGTTCCGTAGGGGCCATATTTTTCTGTAGTGGCTGGTAGTATTCTGTAGGGGTCTGTAGGGTTCCGTAGGCGCCTGCAGTGTTCTGTAGGAGCCCATAGGGTTTTAGTGAGGTTCCGTTGTGTTGCTAAGGGTCTTGTAGAGTGCTGTCGGGTCCTGGAGTATTCTGTAGGGTTCCAGAGGGGCTCGTAGGGTTCCATCGAAATCTGTAGGGTTCCCTAGGGGCCCATAGAGTCCCGTAGATTTCCGTAGGGGCCTGTAGGGTTGTGTAAGTGCCCGCAGGGGTTGGTAGGAGCTTGTAGGGTGCCATATGTTTCCGGAGGGTTGTGTAGGGTTCCGTAGGGGCCTGTGGTGTTCCCTAGGGGCCTGTAGAGTCTCGTACAGTTCCGTAGGGTCCTGTAGGTTTCCATAAGCGCCCGCAGAGGTCTGAAGGGGCCCGTACTGTTCCGTAAGGATCCATAGGGCTCCGTAGAGCTTCGTAGGTTCCCTAGAGGCCTCTGGAGTACCGCAGGAGCCAGTTGTCTTCTGTAGGGGTCCGTAGGGTTCCTTCCATAGGAGCTGGTAGTGTTCCGTAGGGTCCTCTAGGGTTGAGTAAGTGCCCGCAGGAGTCTGTAGGAATCCGTGGGATTCTGTAAGGTTCTGGAGTGTTCTGCAGGGTTCCCTAGGGGCCCGTAGAGTTCCGTAGTGGCTGGTAAAGTACCCTAGGGCCCTGTACCATTCCGTAACTGCCTGCAAGGGTCTTTAGGCTTCCGTAGGGGCTGGTAGGGTTCCGTAAAGTTCCGTGGGTTCCTGCAGAGTTCTGCAAGTGCCCGCAAGGGCCTGTAGGGGTGCACAGTGTTTCTATCAGGTTCCGTAGAGTTCCGTAGGGGCCATATTTTTCTGTAGTGGCTGGTAGTATTCTGTAGGGGTCTGTAGGGTTCCGTAGGCGCCTGCAGTGTTCTGTAGGAGCCCATAGGGTTTTAGTGAGGTTCCGTTGTGTTGCTAAGGGTCTTGTAGAGTGCTGTCGGGTCCTGGAGTATTCTGTAGGGTTCCAGAGGGGCTCGTAGGGTTCCATCGAAATCTGTAGGGTTCCCTAGGGGCCCATAGAGTCCCGTAGATTTCCGTAGGGGCCTGTAGGGTTGTGTAAGTGCCCGCAGGGGTTGGTAGGAGCTTGTAGGGTGCCATATGTTTCCGGAGGGTTGTGTAGGGTTCCGTAGGGGCCTGTGGTGTTCCCTAGGGGACTGTAGAGTCTCGTACAGTTCCGTAAGGGCCTGTGGTGTTCTCTAGGGGCCTGTAGAGTCTCGTACAGTTCCGTAGGGTCCTGTAGGTTTCCATAAGCGCCCGCAGAGGTCTGAAGGGGCCCGTACTGTTCCGTGAGGATCCATAGGGCTCCGTAGAGCTTCGTAGGTTCCCTAGAGGCCTCTGGAGTACCGCAGGAGCCAGTAGTGTTCTGTAGGGGCCCGTAGGGTTCCTTCCATAGGAGCTGGCAGTGTTAGGTAGGGGCCTGTAGGGTTGAGTAAGTGCCCGCAGGAGTCTGTAGGAGTCTGTGGGATTCTGTAAGGTTCCAGAGGGTTCTGCAGGGTTCCGTAGGGACCCGTAGAGTTCCGTAGTGGCTGGTAAAGTTCCGTAGGGCCCTGTGGGGTTCTGTATGGACCTGTAGGGTTCCGTAGGGGCCTGCAGGGTTCCGTAAGTGCCCGCAGGTGTCTGTAGGGTTCCGTAGGGGTCTGTAGGGTTCCGTAGGCACCTGCAGTGTTCTGTAGGAGCCCATAGGGTTTTAGTGAGGTTCCGTTGTGTTGCTAAGGGTCTTGTAGAGTGCTGTCGGGTCCTGGAGTATTCTGTAGGGTTCCAGAGGGGCTCGTAGGGTTTCGTCGAAATCTGTAGGGTTCCCTAGGGGCCCGTAGAGTCCCGTAGATTTCCGTAGGGGCCTGTAGGGTTGTGTAAGTGCCCGCAGGGGTTGGTAGGAGCTTGTAGGGTGCCATATGTTTCCGGAGGGTTGTGTAGGGTTCCGTAGGGGCCTGTGGTGTTCCCTAGGGGCCTGTAGAGTCTCGTACAGTTCCGTAGGGTCCTGTAGGTTTCCATAAGCGCCCGCAGAGGTCTGAAGGGGCCCGTACTGTTCCGTAAGGATCCATAGGGTTCCGTAGAGCTTCGTAGGTTCCCTAGAGGCCTCTGGAGTACCGCAGGAGCCAGTAGTGTTCCGTAGAGTCCTCTAGGGTTGAGTAAGTGCCCGCAGGAGTCTGTAGGAATCCGTGGGATTCTGTAAGGTTCTGGAGGGTTCTGCAGGGTTCCCTAGGGGCCCGTAGAGTTCCGTAGTGGCTGGTAAAGTACCCTAGGGCCCTGTACCATTCCGTAACTGCCTGCAAGGGTCTTTAGGCTTCCGTAGGGGCTGGGAGGGTTCCGTAAAGTTCCGTGGGTTCCTGCAGAGTTCTGCAAGTGCCCGCAAGGGCCTGTAGGGGCCCACGGTGTTTCTGTCAGGTTCCGTAGAGTTCCGTAGGGGCCATATTTTTCTGTAGTGGCTGGTAGTATTCTGTAGGGGTCTGTAGGGTTCCGTAGGCGCCTGCAGTGTTCTGTAGGAGCCCATAGGGTTTTAGTGAGGTTCCGTTGTGTTGCTAAGGGTCTTGTAGAGTGCTGTCGGGTCCTGGAGTATTCTGTAGGGTTCCAGAGGGGCTCGTAGGGTTCCATCGAAATCTGTAGGGTTCCCTAGGGGCCCATAGAGTCCCGTAGATTTCCGTAGGGGCCTGTAGGGTTGTGTAAGTGCCCGCAGGGGTTGGTAGGAGCTTGTAGGGTGCCATATGTTTCCGGAGGGTTGTGTAGGGTTCCGTAGGGGCCTGTGGTGTTCCCTAGGGGCCTGTAGAGTCTCGTACAGTTCCGTAGGGTCCTGTAGGTTTCCATAAGCGCCCGCAGAGGTCTGAAGGGGCCCGTACTGTTCCGTAAGGATCCATAGGGCTCCGTAGAGCTTCGTATGTTCCCTAGAGGCCTCTGGAGTACCGCAGGAGCCAGTAGTGTTCCGTAGGGTCCTCTAGGGTTGAGTAAGTGCCTGCAGGAGTCTGTAGGAATCCGTGGGATTCTGTAAGGTTCTGGAGTGTTCTGCAGGGTTTCCTAGGGGCCCGTAGAGTTCCGTAGTGGCTGGTAAAGTACCCTAGGGCCCTGTACCATTCCGTAACTGCCTGCAAGGGTCTTTAGGCTTCCGTAGGGGCTGGGAGGGTTCCGTAAAGTTCCGTGGGTTCCTGCAGAGTTCTGCAAGTGCCCGCAAGGGCCTGTAGGGGTGCACAGTGTTTCTATCAGGTTCCGTAGAGTTCCGTAGGGGCCATATTTTTCTGTAGTGGCTGGTAGTATTCTGTAGGGGTCTGTAGGGTTCCGTAGGCGCCTGCAGTGTTCTGTAGGAGCCCATAGGGTTTTAGTGAGGTTCCGTTGTGTTGCTAAGGGTCTTGTAGAGTGCTGTCGGGTCCTGGAGTATTCTGTAGGGTTCCAGAGGGGCTCGTAGGGTTCCATCGAAATCTGTAGGGTTCCCTAGGGGCCCATAGATTCCCGTAGATTTCCGTAGGGGCCTGTAGGGTTGTGTAAGTGCCCGCAGGGGTTGGTAGGAGCTTATAGGGTTCCATAAGTTTCCAGAGGGTTGTGTAGGGTTCCGTAGGGGCCTGTGGTGTTCCCTAGGGGCCTGTAGAGTCTCGTACAGTTCCGTAAGGGCCTGTGGTGTTCTCTAGGGGCCTGTAGAGTCTCGTACAGTTCCGTAGGGTCCTGTAGGTTTCCATAAGCGCCCGCAGAGGTCTGAAGGGGCCCGTACTGTTCCGTGAGGATCCATAGGGCTCCGTAGAGCTTCGTAGGTTCCCTAGAGGCCTCTGGAGTACCGCAGGAGCCAGTAGTTTTCTGTAGGGGCCCGTAGGGTTCCTTCCATAGGAGCTGGCAGTGTTAGGTAGGGGCCTGTAGGGTTGAGTAAGTGCCCGCAGAAGTCTGTAGGAGTCTGTGGGATTCTGTAAGGTTCCAGAGGGTTCTGCAGGGTTCCGTAGGGACCCGTAGAGTTCCGTAGTGGCTGGTAAAGTTCCGTAGGGCCCTGTGGGGTTCTGTATGGACCTGTAGGGTTCCGTAGGGGCCTGCAGGGTTCCGTAAGTGCCCGCAGGTGTCTGTAGGGTTCCGTAGGGGTCTGTAGGGTTCCGTAGGCACCTGCAGTGTTCTGTAGGAGCCCATAGGGTTTTAGTGAGGTTCCGTTGTGTTGCTAAGGGTCTTGTAGAGTGCTGTCGGGTCCTGGAGTATTCTGTAGGGTTCCAGAGGGGCTCGTAGGGTTCCATCGAAATCTGTAGGGTTCCCTAGGGGCCCGTAGAGTCCCGTAGATTTCCGTAGGGGCCTGTAGGGTTGTGTAAGTGCCCGCAGGGGTTGGTAGGAGCTTGTAGGGTGCCATATGTTTCCGGAGGGTTGTGTAGGGTTCCGTAGGGGCCTGTGGTGTTCCCTAGGGGCCTGTAGAGTCTCGTACAGTTCCGTAGGGTCCTGTAGGTTTCCATAAGCGCCCGCAGAGGTCTGAAGGGGCCCGTACTGTTCCGTAAGGATCCATAGGGTTCCGTAGAGCTTCGTAGGTTCCCTAGAGGCCTCTGGAGTACCGCAGGAGCCAGTAGTGTTCCGTAGAGTCCTCTAGGGTTGAGTAAGTGCCCGCAGGAGTCTGTAGGAATCCGTGGGATTCTGTAAGGTTCTGGAGTGTTCTGCAGGGTTCCCTAGGGGCCCGTAGAGTTCCGTAGTGGCTGGTAAAGTACCCTAGGGCCCTGTACCATTCCGTAACTGCCTGCAAGGGTCTTTAGGCTTCCGTAGGGGCTGGGAGGGTTCCGTAAAGTTCCGTGGGTTCCTGCAGAGTTCTGCAAGTGCCCGCAAGGGCCTGTAGGGGCCCACGGTGTTTCTGTCAGGTTCCGTAGAGTTCCGTAGGGGCCATATTTTTCTGTAGTGGCTGGTAGTATTCTGTAGGGGTCTGTAGGGTTCCGTAGGCGCCTGCAGTGTTCTGTAGGAGCCCATAGGGTTTTAGTGAGGTTCCGTTGTGTTGCTAAGGGTCTTGTAGAGTGCTGTCGGGTCCTGGAGTATTCTGTAGGGTTCCAGAGGGGCTCGTAGGGTTCCATCGAAATCTGTAGGGTTCCCTAGGGGCCCATAGAGTCCCGTAGATTTCCGTAGGGGCCTGTAGGGTTGTGTAAGTGCCCGCAGGGGTTGGTAGGAGCTTGTAGTGTGCCATATGTTTCCGGAGGGTTGTGTAGGGTTCCGTAGGGGCCTGTGGTGTTCCCTAGGGGCCTGTAGAGTCTCGTACAGTTCCGTAGGGTCCTGTAGGTTTCCATAAGCGCCCGCAGAGGTCTGAAGGGGCCCGTACTGTTCCGTAAGGATCCATAGGGCTCCGTAGAGCTTCGTATGTTCCCTAGAGGCCTCTGGAGTACCGCAGGAGCCAGTAGTGTTCCGTAGGGTCCTCTAGGGTTGAGTAAGTGCCTGCAGGAGTCTGTAGGAATCCGTGGGATTCTGTAAGGTTCTGGAGTGTTCTGCAGGGTTCCCTAGGGGCCCGTAGAGTTCCGTAGTGGCTGGTAAAGTACCCTAGGGCCCTGTACCATTCCGTAACTGCCTGCAAGGGTCTTTAGGCTTCCGTAGGGGCTGGGAGGGTTCCGTAAAGTTCCGTGGGTTCCTGCAGAGTTCTGCAAGTGCCCGCAAGGGCCTGTAGGGGTGCACAGTGTTTCTATCAGGTTCCGTAGAGTTCCGTAGGGGCCATATTTTTCTGTAGTGGCTGGTAGTATTCTGTAGGGGTCTGTAGGGTTCCGTAGGCGCCTGCAGTGTTCTGTAGGAGCCCATAGGGTTTTAGTGAGGTTCCGTTGTGTTGCTAAGGGTCTTGTAGAGTGCTGTCGGGTCCTGGAGTATTCTGTAGGGTTCCAGAGGGGCTCGTAGGGTTCCATCGAAATCTGTAGGGTTCCCTAGGGGCCCATAGATTCCCGTAGATTTCCGTAGGGGCCTGTAGGGTTGTGTAAGTGCCCGCAGGGGTTGGTAGGAGCTTATAGGGTTCCATAAGTTTCCAGAGGGTTGTGTAGGGTTCCGTAGGGGCCTGTGGTGTTCCCTAGGGGCCTGTAGAGTCTCGTACAGTTCCGTAAGGGCCTGTGGTGTTCTCTAGGGGCCTGTAGAGTCTCGTACAGTTCCGTAGGGTCCTGTAGGTTTCCATAAGCGCCCGCAGAGGTCTGAAGGGGCCCGTACTGTTCCGTGAGGATCCATAGGGCTCCGTAGAGCTTCGTAGGTTCCCTAGAGGCCTCTGGAGTACCGCAGGAGCCAGTAGTGTTCTGTAGGGGCCCGTAGGGTTCCTTCCATAGGAGCTGGCAGTGTTAGGTAGGGGCCTGTAGGGTTGAGTAAGTGCCCGCAGAAGTCTGTAGGAGTCTGTGGGATTCTGTAAGGTTCCAGAGGGTTCTGCAGGGTTCCGTAGGGACCCGTAGAGTTCCGTAGTGGCTGGTAAAGTTCCGTAGGGCCCTGTGGGGTTCTGTATGGACCTGTAGGGTTCCGTAGGGGCCTGCAGGGTTCCGTAAGTGCCCGCAGGTGTCTGTAGGGTTCCGTAGGGGTCTGTAGGGTTCCGTAGGCACCTGCAGTGTTCTGTAGGAGCCCATAGGGTTTTAGTGAGGTTCCGTTGTGTTGCTAAGGGTCTTGTAGAGTGCTGTCGGGTCCTGGAGTATTCTGTAGGGTTCCAGAGGGGCTCGTAGGGTTTCGTCGAAATCTGTAGGGTTCCCTAGGGGCCCGTAGAGTCCCGTAGATTTCCGTAGGGGCCTGTAGGGTTGTGTAAGTGCCCGCAGGGGTTGGTAGGAGCTTGTAGGGTGCCATATGTTTCCGGAGGGTTGTGTAGGGTTCCGTAGGGGCCTGTGGTGTTCCCTAGGGGCCTGTAGAGTCTCGTACAGTTCCGTAGGGTCCTGTAGGTTTCCATAAGCGCCCGCAGAGGTCTGAAGGGGCCCGTACTGTTCCGTAAGGATCCATAGGGTTCCGTAGAGCTTCGTAGGTTCCCTAGAGGCCTCTGGAGTACCGCAGGAGCCAGTAGTGTTCCGTAGAGTCCTCTAGGGTTGAGTAAGTGCCCGCAGGAGTCTGTAGGAATCCGTGGGATTCTGTAAGGTTCTGGAGTGTTCTGCAGGGTTCCCTAGGGGCCCGTAGAGTTCCGTAGTGGCTGGTAAAGTACCCTAGGGCCCTGTACCATTCCGTAACTGCCTGCAAGGGTCTTTAGGCTTCCGTAGGGGCTGGGAGGGTTCCGTAAAGTTCCGTGGGTTCCTGCAGAGTTCTGCAAGTGCCCGCAAGGGCCTGTAGGGGTGCACAGTGTTTCTATCAGGTTCCGTAGAGTTCCGTAGGGGCCATATTTTTCTGTAGTGGCTGGTAGTATTCTGTAGGGGTCTGTAGGGTTCCGTAGGCGCCTGCAGTGTTCTGTAGGAGCCCATAGGGTTTTAGTGAGGTTCCGTTGTGTTGCTAAGGGTCTTGTAGAGTGCTGTCGGGTCCTGGAGTATTCTGTAGGGTTCCAGAGGGGCTCGTAGGGTTCCATCGAAATCTGTAGGGTTCCCTAGGGGCCCATAGATTCCCGTAGATTTCCGTAGGGGCCTGTAGGGTTGTGTAAGTGCCCGCAGGGGTTGGTAGGAGCTTATAGGGTTCCATAAGTTTCCAGAGGGTTGTGTAGGGTTCCGTAGGGGCCTGTGGTGTTCCCTAGGGGCCTGTAGAGTCTCGTACAGTTCCGTAAGGGCCTGTGGTGTTCTCTAGGGGCCTGTAGAGTCTCGTACAGTTCCGTAGGGTCCTGTAGGTTTCCATAAGCGCCCGCAGAGGTCTGAAGGGGCCCGTACTGTTCCGTGAGGATCCATAGGGCTCCGTAGAGCTTCGTAGGTTCCCTAGAGGCCTCTGGAGTACCGCAGGAGCCAGTAGTGTTCTGTAGGGGCCCGTAGGGTTCCTTCCATAGGAGCTGGCAGTGTTAGGTAGGGGCCTGTAGGGTTGAGTAAGTGCCCGCAGAAGTCTGTAGGAGTCTGTGGGATTCTGTAAGGTTCTGGAGGGTTCTGCAGGGTTCCGTAGGGACCCGTAGAGTTCCGTAGTGGCTGGTAAAGTTCCGTAGGGCCCTGTGGGGTTCTGTATGGACCTGTAGGGTTCCGTAGGGGCCTGCAGGGTTCCGTAAGTGCCCGCAGGTGTCTGTAGGGTTCCGTAGGGGTCTGTAGGGTTCCGTAGGCACCTGCAGTGTTCTGTAGGAGCCCATAGGGTTTTAGTGAGGTTCCGTTGTGTTGCTAAGGGTCTTGTAGAGTGCTGTCGGGTCCTGGAGTATTCTGTAGGGTTCCAGAGGGGCTCGTAGGGTTTCGTCGAAATCTGTAGGGTTCCCTAGGGGCCCGTAGAGTCCCGTAGATTTCCGTAGGGGCCTGTAGGGTTGTGTAAGTGCCCGCAGGGGTTGGTAGGAGCTTGTAGGGTGCCATATGTTTCCGGAGGGTTGTGTAGGGTTCCGTAGGGGCCTGTGGTGTTCCCTAGGGGCCTGTAGAGTCTCGTACAGTTCCGTAGGGTCCTGTAGGTTTCCATAAGCGCCCGCAGAGGTCTGAAGGGGCCCGTACTGTTCCGTAAGGATCCATAGGGTTCCGTAGAGCTTCGTAGGTTCCCTAGAGGCCTCTGGAGTACCGCAGGAGCCAGTAGTGTTCCGTAGAGTCCTCTAGGGTTGAGTAAGTGCCCGCAGGAGTCTGTAGGAATCCGTGGGATTCTGTAAGGTTCTGGAGTGTTCTGCAGGGTTCCCTAGGGGCCCGTAGAGTTCCGTAGTGGCTGGTAAAGTACCCTAGGGCCCTGTACCATTCCGTAACTGCCTGCAAGGGTCTTTAGGCTTCCGTAGGGGCTGGGAGGGTTCCGTAAAGTTCCGTGGGTTCCTGCAGAGTTCTGCAAGTGCCCGCAAGGGCCTGTAGGGGTGCACAGTGTTTCTATCAGGTTCCGTAGAGTTCCGTAGGGGCCATATTTTTCTGTAGTGGCTGGTAGTATTCTGTAGGGGTCTGTAGGGTTCCGTAGGCGCCTGCAGTGTTCTGTAGGAGCCCATAGGGTTTTAGTGAGGTTCCGTTGTGTTGCTAAGGGTCTTGTAGAGTGCTGTCGGGTCCTGGAGTATTCTGTAGGGTTCCAGAGGGGCTCGTAGGGTTCCATCGAAATCTGTAGGGTTCCCTAGGGGCCCATAGATTCCCGTAGATTTCCGTAGGGGCCTGTAGGGTTGTGTAAGTGCCCGCAGGGGTTGGTAGGAGCTTATAGGGTTCCATAAGTTTCCAGAGGGTTGTGTAGGGTTCCGTAGGGGCCTGTGGTGTTCCCTAGGGGCCTGTAGAGTCTCGTACAGTTCCGTAAGGGCCTGTGGTGTTCTCTAGGGGCCTGTAGAGTCTCGTACAGTTCCGTAGGGACCTGTAGGTTTCCATAAGCGCCCGCAGAGGTCTGAAGGGGCCCGTACTGTTCCGTGAGGATCCATAGGGCTCCGTAGAGCTTCGTAGGTTCCCTAGAGGCCTCTGGAGTACCGCAGGAGCCAGTAGTGTTCTGTAGGGGCCCGTAGGGTTCCTTCCATAGGAGCTGGCAGTGTTAGGTAGGGGCCTGTAGGGTTGAGTAAGTGCCCGCAGAAGTCTGTAGGAGTCTGTGGGATTCTGTAAGGTTCCAGAGGGTTCTGCAGGGTTCCGTAGGGACCCGTAGAGTTCCGTAGTGGCTGGTAAAGTTCCGTAGGGCCCTGTGGGGTTCTGTATGGACCTGTAGGGTTCCGTAGGGGCCTGCAGGGTTCCGTAAGTGCCCGCAGGTGTCTGTAGGGTTCCGTAGGGGTCTGTAGGGTTCCGTAGGCGCCTGCAGTGTTCTGTAGGAGCCCATAGGGTTTTAGTGAGGTTCCGTTGTGTTGCTAAGGGTCTTGTAGAGTGCTGTCGGGTCCTGGAGTATTCTGTAGGGTTCCAGAGGGGCTCGTAGGGTTCCATCGAAATCTGTAGGGTTCCCTAGGGGCCCATAGAGTCCCGTAGATTTCCGTAGGGGCCTGTAGGGTTGTGTAAGTGCCCGCAGGGGTTGGTAGGAGCTTGTAGGGTGCCATATGTTTCCGGAGGGTTGTGTAGGGTTCCGTAGGGGCCTGTGGTGTTCCCTAGGGGCCTGTAGAGTCTCGTACAGTTCCGTAGGGTCCTGTAGGTTTCCATAAGCGCCCGCAGAGGTCTGAAGGGGCCCGTACTGTTCCGTAAGGATCCATAGGGCTCCGTAGAGCTTCGTAGGTTCCCTAGACGCCTCTGGAGTACCGCAGGAGCCAGTAGTGTTCTGTAGGGGCCCGTAGGGTTCCTTCCATAGGAGCTGGCAGTGTTCCGTAGGGTCCTCTAGGGTTGAGTAAGTGCCCGCAGGAGTCTGTAGGAATCCGTGGGATTCTGTAAGGTTCTGGAGTGTTCTGCAGGGTTCCCTAGGGGCCCGTAGAGTTCTGTAGTGGCTGGTAAAGTACCCTAGGGCCCTGTACCATTCCGTAACTGCCTGCAAGGGTCTTTAGGCTTCCGTAGGGGCTGGTAGGGTTCCGTAAAGTTCCGTGGGTTCCTGCAGAGTTCTGCAAGTGCCCGCAAGGGCCTGTAGGGGTGCACAGTGTTTCTATCAGGTTCCGTAGAGTTCCGTAGGGGCCATATTTTTCTGTAGTGGCTGGTAGTATTCTGTAGGGGTCTGTAGGGTTCCGTAGGCGCCTGCAGTGTTCTGTAGGAGCCCATAGGGTTTTAGTGAGGTTCCGTTGTGTTGCTAAGGGTCTTGTAGAGTGCTGTCGGGTCCTGGAGTATTCTGTAGGGTTCCAGAGGGGCTCGTAGGGTTCCATCGAAATCTGTAGGGTTCCCTAGGGGCCCATAGATTCCCGTAGATTTCCGTAGGGGCCTGTAGGGTTGTGTAAGTGCCCGCAGGGGTTGGTAGGAGCTTATAGGGTTCCATAAGTTTCCAGAGGGTTGTGTAGGGTTCCGTAGGGGCCTGTGGTGTTCCCTAGGGGCCTGTAGAGTCTCGTACAGTTCCGTAAGGGCCTGTGGTGTTCTCTAGGGGCCTGTAGAGTCTCGTACAGTTCCGTAGGGTCCTGTAGGTTTCCATAAGCGCCCGCAGAGGTCTGAAGGGGCCCGTACTGTTCCGTGAGGATCCATAGGGCTCCGTAGAGCTTCGTAGGTTCCCTAGAGGCCTCTGGAGTACCGCAGGAGCCAGTAGTGTTCTGTAGGGGCCCGTAGGGTTCCTTCCATAGGAGCTGGCAGTGTTAGGTAGGGGCCTGTAGGGTTGAGTAAGTGCCCGCAGAAGTCTGTAGGAGTCTGTGGGATTCTGTAAGGTTCCAGAGGGTTCTGCAGGGTTCCGTAGGGACCCGTAGAGTTCCGTAGTGGCTGGTAAAGTTCCGTAGGGCCCTGTGGGGTTCTGTATGGACCTGTAGGGTTCCGTAGGGGCCTGCAGGGTTCCGTAGGCACCTGCAGTGTTCTGTAGGAGCCCATAGGGTTTTAGTGAGGTTCCGTTGTGTTGCTAAGGGTCTTGTAGAGTGCTGTCGGGTCCTGGAGTATTCTGTAGGGTTCCAGAGGGGCTCGTAGGGTTTCGTCGAAATCTGTAGGGTTCCCTAGGGGCCTGTAGAGTCCCGTAGATTTCCGTAGGGGCCTGTAGGGTTGTGTAAGTGCCCGCAGGGGTTGGTAGGAGCTTGTAGGGTGCCATATGTTTCCGGAGGGTTGTGTAGGGTTCCGTAGGGGCCTGTGGTGTTCCCTAGGGGCCTGTAGAGTCTCGTACAGTTCCGTAGGGTCCTGTAGGTTTCCATAAGCGCCCGCAGAGGTCTGAAGGGGCCCGTACTGTTCCGTAAGGATCCATAGGGCTCCGTAGAGCTTCGTAGGTTCCCTAGAGGCCTCTGGAGTACCGCAGGAGCCAGTAGTGTTCCGTAGAGTCCTCTAGGGTTGAGTAAGTGCCCGCAGGAGTCTGTAGGAATCCGTGGGATTCTGTAAGGTTCTGGAGTGTTCTGCAGGGTTCCCTAGGGGCCCGTAGAGTTCCGTAGTGGCTGGTAAAGTACCCTAGGGCCCTGTACCATTCCGTAACTGCCTGCAAGGGTCTTTAGGCTTCCGTAGGGGCTGGGAGGGTTCCGTAAAGTTCCGTGGGTTCCTGCAGAGTTCTGCAAGTGCCCGCAAGGGCCTGTAGGGGCCCACGGTGTTTCTGTCAGGTTCCGTAGAGTTCCGTAGGGGCCATATTTTTCTGTAGTGGCTGGTAGTATTCTGTAGGGGTCTGTAGGGTTCCGTAGGCGCCTGCAGTGTTCTGTAGGAGCCCATAGGGTTTTAGTGAGGTTCCGTTGTGTTGCTAAGGGTCTTGTAGAGTGCTGTCGGGTCCTGGAGTATTCTGTAGGGTTCCAGAGGGGCTCGTAGGGTTCCATCGAAATCTGTAGGGTTCCCTAGGGGCCCATAGAGTCCCGTAGATTTCCGTAGGGGCCTGTAGGGTTGTGTAAGTGCCCGCAGGGGTTGGTAGGAGCTTGTAGGGTGCCATATGTTTCCGGAGGGTTGTGTAGGGTTCCGTAGGGGCCTGTGGTGTTCCCTAGGGGCCTGTAGAGTCTCGTACAGTTCCGTAAGGGCCTGTGGTGTTCTCTAGGGGCCTGTAGAGTCTCGTACAGTTCCGTAGGGTCCTGTAGGTTTCCATAAGCGCCCGCAGAGGTCTGAAGGGGCCCGTACTGTTCCGTGAGGATCCATAGGGCTCCGTAGAGCTTCGTAGGTTCCCTAGAGGCCTCTGGAGTACCGCAGGAGCCAGTAGTGTTCTGTAGGGGCCCGTAGGGTTCCTTCCATAGGAGCTGGCAGTGTTAGGTAGGGGCCTGTAGGGTTGAGTAAGTGCCCGCAGAAGTCTGTAGGAGTCTGTGG
>NW_027414236.1:0-20640 GCF_964106895.1 Numenius arquata | reverse complement strand
GTAAGTGCCCTGCAGGTGTCTGTAGGGTTCCGTAGGGGTCTGTAGGGTTCCGTAGGCACCTGCAGTGTTCTGTAGGAGCCCATAGGGTTTTAGTGAGGTTCCGTTGTGTTGCTAAGGGTCTTGTAGAGTGCTGTCGGGTCCTGGAGTATTCTGTAGGGTTCCAGAGGGCCTCGTAGGGTTCCGTCGAAATCTGAAGGGTTCCCTAGGGGCCCGTAGAGTCCCGTAGATTGCCGTAGGGACCTGTAGGGTTGTGTAAGTGCCCGCAGGGGTTGGTAGGAGCTTGTAGGGTGCCATATGTTTCCGGAGGGTTGTGTAGGGTTCCGTAGGGGCCTGTGGTGTTCCCTAGGGGCCTGTAGAGTCTCGTACAGTTCCGTAGGGTCCTGTAGGTTTCCATAAGCGCCCGCAGAGGTCTGAAGGGGCCCGTACTGTTCCGTAAGGATCCATAGGGTTCCGTAGAGCTTCGTAGGTTCCCTAGAGGCCTCTGGAGTACCGCAGGAGCCAGTAGTGTTCCGTAGGGTCCTCTAGGGTTGAGTAAGTGCCCGCAGGAGTCTGTAGGAATCCGTGGGATTCTGTAAGGTTCTGGAGGGTTCTGCAGGGTTCCGTAGGGGCCCGTAGAGTTCCGTAGTGGCTGGTAAAGTTCCCTAGGGCCCTGTACCGTTCCGTAACTGCCTGCAAGGGTCTTTAGGCTTCCGTAGGGGCTGGTAGGGTTCCATAAAGTTCCGCGGGTTCCTGCAGAGTTCTGCAAGTGCCCGCAAGGGCCTGTAGGGGCCCACAGTGTTTCTGCCAGGTTCCGTAGAGTTCCGTAGGGGCCATATTTTTCTGTAGTGGCTGGTAGTATTCTGTAGGGGTCTGTAGGGTTCCGTAGGCGCCTGCAGTGTTCTGTAGGAGCCCATAGGGGTTTAGTGAGGTTCCGTTGTGTTGCT
Organism: Numenius arquata; assembly: GCF_964106895.1. NCBI lineage: Eukaryota > Metazoa > Chordata > Aves > Charadriiformes > Scolopacidae > Numenius > Numenius arquata. Next base: position 19,717 of record NW_027414236.1, on the reverse strand, counting down.
AAGGGTCTTGTAGAGTGCTGTCGGGTCCTGGAGTATTCTGTAGGGTTCCAGAGGGGCTCGTAGGGTTCCATCGAAATCTATAGGGTTCCCTAGGGGCCCATAGAGTCCCGTAGATTTCCGTAGGGACCTGTAGGGTTGTGTAAGTGCCCGCAGAAGTCTGTAGGAGTCTGTGGGATTCTGTAAGGTTCCGGAGGGTTCTGCAGGGTTCCGTAGGGACCCGTAGAGTTCCGTAGTGGCTGGTAAAGTTCCGTAGGGCCCTGTGGGGTTCTGTATGGACCTGTAGGGTTCCGTAGGGGCCTGCAGGGTTCCGTAGGCACCTGCAGTGTTCTGTAGGAGCCCATAGGGTTTTAGTGAGGTTCCGTTGTGTTGCTAAGGGTCTTGTAGAGTGCTGTCGGGTCCTGGAGTATTCTGTAGGGTTCCAGAGGGGCTCGTAGGGTTCCATCGAAATCTATAGGGTTCCCTAGGGGCCCATAGAGTCCCGTAGATTTCCGTAGGGACCTGTAGGGTTGTGTAAGTGCCCGCAGAAGTCTGTAGGAGTCTGTGGGATTCTGTAAGGTTCCGGAGGGTTCTGCAGGGTTCCGTAGGGACCCGTAGAGTTCCGTAGTGGCTGGTAAAGTTCCGTAGGGCCCTGTGGGGTTCTGTATGGACCTGTAGGGTTCCGTAGGGGCCTGCAGGGTTCCGTAAGTGCCCGCAGGTGTCTGTAGGGTTCCGTAGGGGTCTGTAGGGTTCCGTAGGCACCTGCAGTGTTCTGTAGGAGCCCATAGGGTTTTAGTGAGGTTCCGTTGTGTTGCTAAGGGTCTTGTAGAGTGCTGTCGGGTCCTGGAGTATTCTGTAGGGTTCCAGAGGGCCTCGTAGGGTTCCGTCGAAATCTGAAGGGTTCCCTAGGGGCCCGTAGAGTCCCGTAGATTGCCGTAGGGACCTGTAGGGTTGTGTAAGTGCCCGCAGGGGTTGGTAGGAGCTTGTAGGGTGCCATATGTTTCCGGAGGGTTGTGTAGGGTTCCGTAGGGGCCTGTGGTGTTCCCTAGGGGCCTGTAGAGTCTCGTACAGTTCCGTAGGGTCCTGTAGGTTTCCATAAGCGCCCGCAGAGGTCTGAAGGGGCCCGTACTGTTCCGTAAGGATCCATAGGGTTCCGTAGAGCTTCGTAGGTTCCCTAGAGGCCTCTGGAGTACCGCAGGAGCCAGTAGTGTTCCGTAGGGTCCTCTAGGGTTGAGTAAGTGCCCGCAGGAGTCTGTAGGAATCCGTGGGATTCTGTAAGGTTCTGGAGGGTTCTGCAGGGTTCCGTAGGGGCCCGTAGAGTTCCGTAGTGGCTGGTAAAGTTCCCTAGGGCCCTGTACCGTTCCGTAACTGCCTGCAAGGGTCTTTAGGCTTCCGTAGGGGCTGGTAGGGTTCCATAAAGTTCCGCGGGTTCCTGCAGAGTTCTGCAAGTGCCCGCAAGGGCCTGTAGGGGCCCACAGTGTTTCTGCCAGGTTCCGTAGAGTTCCGTAGGGGCCATATTTTTCTGTAGTGGCTGGTAGTATTCTGTAGGGGTCTGTAGGGTTCCGTAGGCGCCTGCAGTGTTCTGTAGGAGCCCATAGGGGTTTAGTGAGGTTCCGTTGTGTTGCTAAGGGTCTTGTAGAGTGCTGTCGGGTCCTGGAGTATTCTGTAGGGTTCCAGAGGGGCTCGTAGGGTTCCATCGAAATCTATAGGGTTCCCTAGGGGCCCATAGAGTCCCGTAGATTTCCGTAGGGACCTGTAGGGTTGTGTAAGTGCCCGCAGAAGTCTGTAGGAGTCTGTGGGATTCTGTAAGGTTCCGGAGGGTTCTGCAGGGTTCCGTAGGGACCCGTAGAGTTCCGTAGTGGCTGGTAAAGTTCCGTAGGGCCCTGTGGGGTTCTGTATGGACCTGTAGGGTTCCGTAGGGGCCTGCAGGGTTCCGTAAGTGCCCGCAGGTGTCTGTAGGGTTCCGTAGGGGTCTGTAGGGTTCCGTAGGCACCTGCAGTGTTCTGTAGGAGCCCATAGGGTTTTAGTGAGGTTCCGTTGTGTTGCTAAGGGTCTTGTAGAGTGCTGTCGGGTCCTGGAGTATTCTGTAGGGTTCCAGAGGGCCTCGTAGGGTTCCGTCGAAATCTGAAGGGTTCCCTAGGGGCCCGTAGAGTCCCGTAGATTGCCGTAGGGACCTGTAGGGTTGTGTAAGTGCCCGCAGGGGTTGGTAGGAGCTTGTAGGGTGCCATATGTTTCCGGAGGGTTGTGTAGGGTTCCGTAGGGGCCTGTGGTGTTCCCTAGGGGCCTGTAGAGTCTCGTACAGTTCCGTAGGGTCCTGTAGGTTTCCATAAGCGCCCGCAGAGGTCTGAAGGGGCCCGTACTGTTCCGTAAGGATCCATAGGGTTCCGTAGAGCTTCGTAGGTTCCCTAGAGGCCTCTGGAGTACCGCAGGAGCCAGTAGTGTTCCGTAGGGTCCTCTAGGGTTGAGTAAGTGCCCGCAGGAGTCTGTAGGAATCCGTGGGATTCTGTAAGGTTCTGGAGGGTTCTGCAGGGTTCCGTAGGGGCCCGTAGAGTTCCGTAGTGGCTGGTAAAGTTCCCTAGGGCCCTGTACCGTTCCGTAACTGCCTGCAAGGGTCTTTAGGCTTCCGTAGGGGCTGGTAGGGTTCCATAAAGTTCCGCGGGTTCCTGCAGAGTTCTGCAAGTGCCCGCAAGGGCCTGTAGGGGCCCACAGTGTTTCTGCCAGGTTCCGTAGAGTTCCGTAGGGGCCATATTTTTCTGTAGTGGCTGGTAGTATTCTGTAGGGGTCTGTAGGGTTCCGTAGGCGCCTGCAGTGTTCTGTAGGAGCCCATAGGGGTTTAGTGAGGTTCCGTTGTGTTGCTAAGGGTCTTGTAGAGTGCTGTCGGGTCCTGGAGTATTCTGTAGGGTTCCAGAGGGGCTCGTAGGGTTCCATCGAAATCTATAGGGTTCCCTAGGGGCCCATAGAGTCCCGTAGATTTCCGTAGGGACCTGTAGGGTTGTGTAAGTGCCCGCAGAAGTCTGTAGGAGTCTGTGGGATTCTGTAAGGTTCCGGAGGGTTCTGCAGGGTTCCGTAGGGACCCGTAGAGTTCCGTAGTGGCTGGTAAAGTTCCGTAGGGCCCTGTGGGGTTCTGTATGGACCTGTAGGGTTCCGTAGGGGCCTGCAGGGTTCCGTAGGCACCTGCAGTGTTCTGTAGGAGCCCATAGGGTTTTAGTGAGGTTCCGTTGTGTTGCTAAGGGTCTTGTAGAGTGCTGTCGGGTCCTGGAGTATTCTGTAGGGTTCCAGAGGGGCTCGTAGGGTTCCATCGAAATCTATAGGGTTCCCTAGGGGCCCATAGAGTCCCGTAGATTTCCGTAGGGACCTGTAGGGTTGTGTAAGTGCCCGCAGAAGTCTGTAGGAGTCTGTGGGATTCTGTAAGGTTCCGGAGGGTTCTGCAGGGTTCCGTAGGGACCCGTAGAGTTCCGTAGTGGCTGGTAAAGTTCCGTAGGGCCCTGTGGGGTTCTGTATGGACCTGTAGGGTTCCGTAGGGGCCTGCAGGGTTCCGTAAGTGCCCGCAGGTGTCTGTAGGGTTCCGTAGGGGTCTGTAGGGTTCCGTAGGCACCTGCAGTGTTCTGTAGGAGCCCATAGGGTTTTAGTGAGGTTCCGTTGTGTTGCTAAGGGTCTTGTAGAGTGCTGTCGGGTCCTGGAGTATTCTGTAGGGTTCCAGAGGGCCTCGTAGGGTTCCGTCGAAATCTGAAGGGTTCCCTAGGGGCCCGTAGAGTCCCGTAGATTGCCGTAGGGACCTGTAGGGTTGTGTAAGTGCCCGCAGGGGTTGGTAGGAGCTTGTAGGGTGCCATATGTTTCCGGAGGGTTGTGTAGGGTTCCGTAGGGGCCTGTGGTGTTCCCTAGGGGCCTGTAGAGTCTCGTACAGTTCCGTAGGGTCCTGTAGGTTTCCATAAGCGCCCGCAGAGGTCTGAAGGGGCCCGTACTGTTCCGTAAGGATCCATAGGGTTCCGTAGAGCTTCGTAGGTTCCCTAGAGGCCTCTGGAGTACCGCAGGAGCCAGTAGTGTTCCGTAGGGTCCTCTAGGGTTGAGTAAGTGCCCGCAGGAGTCTGTAGGAATCCGTGGGATTCTGTAAGGTTCTGGAGGGTTCTGCAGGGTTCCGTAGGGGCCCGTAGAGTTCCGTAGTGGCTGGTAAAGTTCCCTAGGGCCCTGTACCGTTCCGTAACTGCCTGCAAGGGTCTTTAGGCTTCCGTAGGGGCTGGTAGGGTTCCATAAAGTTCCGCGGGTTCCTGCAGAGTTCTGCAAGTGCCCGCAAGGGCCTGTAGGGGCCCACAGTGTTTCTGCCAGGTTCCGTAGAGTTCCGTAGGGGCCATATTTTTCTGTAGTGGCTGGTAGTATTCTGTAGGGGTCTGTAGGGTTCCGTAGGCGCCTGCAGTGTTCTGTAGGAGCCCATAGGGGTTTAGTGAGGTTCCGTTGTGTTGCTAAGGGTCTTGTAGAGTGCTGTCGGGTCCTGGAGTATTCTGTAGGGTTCCAGAGGGGCTCGTAGGGTTCCATCGAAATCTATAGGGTTCCCTAGGGGCCCATAGAGTCCCGTAGATTTCCGTAGGGACCTGTAGGGTTGTGTAAGTGCCCGCAGAAGTCTGTAGGAGTCTGTGGGATTCTGTAAGGTTCCGGAGGGTTCTGCAGGGTTCCGTAGGGACCCGTAGAGTTCCGTAGTGGCTGGTAAAGTTCCGTAGGGCCCTGTGGGGTTCTGTATGGACCTGTAGGGTTCCGTAGGGGCCTGCAGGGTTCCGTAGGCACCTGCAGTGTTCTGTAGGAGCCCATAGGGTTTTAGTGAAGGTTCCGTTGTGTTGCTAAGGGTCTTGTAGAGTGCTGTCGGGTCCTGGAGTATTCTGTAGGTTCCAGAGGGGCTCGTAGGGTTCCATCGAAATCTATAGGGTTCCCTAGGGGCCCATAGAGTCCCGTAGATTTCCGTAGGGACCTGTAGGGTTGTGTAAGTGCCCGCAGAAGTCTGTAGGAGTCTGTGGGATTCTGTAAGGTTCCGGAGGGTTCTGCAGGGTTCCGTAGGGACCCGTAGAGTTCCGTAGTGGCTGGTAAAGTTCCGTAGGGCCCTGTGGGGTTCTGTATGGACCTGTAGGGTTCCGTAGGGGCCTGCAGGGTTCCGTAAGTGCCCGCAGGTGTCTGTAGGGTTCCGTAGGGGTCTGTAGGGTTCCGTAGGCACCTGCAGTGTTCTGTAGGAGCCCATAGGGTTTTAGTGAGGTTCCGTTGTGTTGCTAAGGGTCTTGTAGAGTGCTGTCGGGTCCTGGAGTATTCTGTAGGGTTCCAGAGGGCCTCGTAGGGTTCCGTCGAAATCTGAAGGGTTCCCTAGGGGCCCGTAGAGTCCCGTAGATTGCCGTAGGGACCTGTAGGGTTGTGTAAGTGCCCGCAGGGGTTGGTAGGAGCTTGTAGGGTGCCATATGTTTCCGGAGGGTTGTGTAGGGTTCCGTAGGGGCCTGTGGTGTTCCCTAGGGGCCTGTAGAGTCTCGTACAGTTCCGTAGGGTCCTGTAGGTTTCCATAAGCGCCCGCAGAGGTCTGAAGGGGCCCGTACTGTTCCGTAAGGATCCATAGGGTTCCGTAGAGCTTCGTAGGTTCCCTAGAGGCCTCTGGAGTACCGCAGGAGCCAGTAGTGTTCCGTAGGGTCCTCTAGGGTTGAGTAAGTGCCCGCAGGAGTCTGTAGGAATCCGTGGGATTCTGTAAGGTTCTGGAGGGTTCTGCAGGGTTCCGTAGGGGCCCGTAGAGTTCCGTAGTGGCTGGTAAAGTTCCCTAGGGCCCTGTACCGTTCCGTAACTGCCTGCAAGGGTCTTTAGGCTTCCGTAGGGGCTGGTAGGGTTCCATAAAGTTCCGCGGGTTCCTGCAGAGTTCTGCAAGTGCCCGCAAGGGCCTGTAGGGGCCCACAGTGTTTCTGCCAGGTTCCGTAGAGTTCCGTAGGGGCCATATTTTTCTGTAGTGGCTGGTAGTATTCTGTAGGGGTCTGTAGGGTTCCGTAGGCGCCTGCAGTGTTCTGTAGGAGCCCATAGGGGTTTAGTGAGGTTCCGTTGTGTTGCTAAGGGTCTTGTAGAGTGCTGTCGGGTCCTGGAGTATTCTGTAGGGTTCCAGAGGGGCTCGTAGGGTTCCATCGAAATCTATAGGGTTCCCTAGGGGCCCATAGAGTCCCGTAGATTTCCGTAGGGACCTGTAGGGTTGTGTAAGTGCCCGCAGAAGTCTGTAGGAGTCTGTGGGATTCTGTAAGGTTCCGGAGGGTTCTGCAGGGTTCCGTAGGGACCCGTAGAGTTCCGTAGTGGCTGGTAAAGTTCCGTAGGGCCCTGTGGGGTTCTGTATGGACCTGTAGGGTTCCGTAGGGGCCTGCAGGGTTCCGTAAGTGCCCGCAGGTGTCTGTAGGGTTCCGTAGGGGTCTGTAGGGTTCCGTAGGCACCTGCAGTGTTCTGTAGGAGCCCATAGGGTTTTAGTGAGGTTCCGTTGTGTTGCTAAGGGTCTTGTAGAGTGCTGTCGGGTCCTGGAGTATTCTGTAGGGTTCCAGAGGGCCTCGTAGGGTTCCGTCGAAATCTGAAGGGTTCCCTAGGGGCCCGTAGAGTCCCGTAGATTGCCGTAGGGACCTGTAGGGTTGTGTAAGTGCCCGCAGGGGTTGGTAGGAGCTTGTAGGGTGCCATATGTTTCCGGAGGGTTGTGTAGGGTTCCGTAGGGGCCTGTGGTGTTCCCTAGGGGCCTGTAGAGTCTCGTACAGTTCCGTAGGGTCCTGTAGGTTTCCATAAGCGCCCGCAGAGGTCTGAAGGGGCCCGTACTGTTCCGTAAGGATCCATAGGGTTCCGTAGAGCTTCGTAGGTTCCCTAGAGGCCTCTGGAGTACCGCAGGAGCCAGTAGTGTTCCGTAGGGTCCTCTAGGGTTGAGTAAGTGCCCGCAGGAGTCTGTAGGAATCCGTGGGATTCTGTAAGGTTCTGGAGGGTTCTGCAGGGTTCCGTAGGGGCCCGTAGAGTTCCGTAGTGGCTGGTAAAGTTCCCTAGGGCCCTGTACCGTTCCGTAACTGCCTGCAAGGGTCTTTAGGCTTCCGTAGGGGCTGGTAGGGTTCCATAAAGTTCCGCGGGTTCCTGCAGAGTTCTGCAAGTGCCCGCAAGGGCCTGTAGGGGCCCACAGTGTTTCTGCCAGGTTCCGTAGAGTTCCGTAGGGGCCATATTTTTCTGTAGTGGCTGGTAGTATTCTGTAGGGGTCTGTAGGGTTCCGTAGGCGCCTGCAGTGTTCTGTAGGAGCCCATAGGGGTTTAGTGAGGTTCCGTTGTGTTGCTAAGGGTCTTGTAGAGTGCTGTCGGGTCCTGGAGTATTCTGTAGGGTTCCAGAGGGGCTCGTAGGGTTCCATCGAAATCTATAGGGTTCCCTAGGGGCCCATAGAGTCCCGTAGATTTCCGTAGGGACCTGTAGGGTTGTGTAAGTGCCCGCAGAAGTCTGTAGGAGTCTGTGGGATTCTGTAAGGTTCCGGAGGGTTCTGCAGGGTTCCGTAGGGACCCGTAGAGTTCCGTAGTGGCTGGTAAAGTTCCGTAGGGCCCTGTGGGGTTCTGTATGGACCTGTAGGGTTCCGTAGGGGCCTGCAGGGTTCCGTAGGCACCTGCAGTGTTCTGTAGGAGCCCATAGGGTTTTAGTGAGGTTCCGTTGTGTTGCTAAGGGTCTTGTAGAGTGCTGTCGGGTCCTGGAGTATTCTGTAGGGTTCCAGAGGGGCTCGTAGGGTTCCATCGAAATCTATAGGGTTCCCTAGGGGCCCATAGAGTCCCGTAGATTTCCGTAGGGACCTGTAGGGTTGTGTAAGTGCCCGCAGAAGTCTGTAGGAGTCTGTGGGATTCTGTAAGGTTCCGGAGGGTTCTGCAGGGTTCCGTAGGGACCCGTAGAGTTCCGTAGTGGCTGGTAAAGTTCCGTAGGGCCCTGTGGGGTTCTGTATGGACCTGTAGGGTTCCGTAGGGGCCTGCAGGGTTCCGTAAGTGCCCGCAGGTGTCTGTAGGGTTCCGTAGGGGTCTGTAGGGTTCCGTAGGCACCTGCAGTGTTCTGTAGGAGCCCATAGGGTTTTAGTGAGGTTCCGTTGTGTTGCTAAGGGTCTTGTAGAGTGCTGTCGGGTCCTGGAGTATTCTGTAGGGTTCCAGAGGGCCTCGTAGGGTTCCGTCGAAATCTGAAGGGTTCCCTAGGGGCCCGTAGAGTCCCGTAGATTGCCGTAGGGACCTGTAGGGTTGTGTAAGTGCCCGCAGGGGTTGGTAGGAGCTTGTAGGGTGCCATATGTTTCCGGAGGGTTGTGTAGGGTTCCGTAGGGGCCTGTGGTGTTCCCTAGGGGCCTGTAGAGTCTCGTACAGTTCCGTAGGGTCCTGTAGGTTTCCATAAGCGCCCGCAGAGGTCTGAAGGGGCCCGTACTGTTCCGTAAGGATCCATAGGGTTCCGTAGAGCTTCGTAGGTTCCCTAGAGGCCTCTGGAGTACCGCAGGAGCCAGTAGTGTTCCGTAGGGTCCTCTAGGGTTGAGTAAGTGCCCGCAGGAGTCTGTAGGAATCCGTGGGATTCTGTAAGGTTCTGGAGGGTTCTGCAGGGTTCCGTAGGGGCCCGTAGAGTTCCGTAGTGGCTGGTAAAGTTCCCTAGGGCCCTGTACCGTTCCGTAACTGCCTGCAAGGGTCTTTAGGCTTCCGTAGGGGCTGGTAGGGTTCCATAAAGTTCCGCGGGTTCCTGCAGAGTTCTGCAAGTGCCCGCAAGGGCCTGTAGGGGCCCACAGTGTTTCTGCCAGGTTCCGTAGAGTTCCGTAGGGGCCATATTTTTCTGTAGTGGCTGGTAGTATTCTGTAGGGGTCTGTAGGGTTCCGTAGGCGCCTGCAGTGTTCTGTAGGAGCCCATAGGGGTTTAGTGAGGTTCCGTTGTGTTGCTAAGGGTCTTGTAGAGTGCTGTCGGGTCCTGGAGTATTCTGTAGGGTTCCAGAGGGGCTCGTAGGGTTCCATCGAAATCTATAGGGTTCCCTAGGGGCCCATAGAGTCCCGTAGATTTCCGTAGGGACCTGTAGGGTTGTGTAAGTGCCCGCAGAAGTCTGTAGGAGTCTGTGGGATTCTGTAAGGTTCCGGAGGGTTCTGCAGGGTTCCGTAGGGACCCGTAGAGTTCCGTAGTGGCTGGTAAAGTTCCGTAGGGCCCTGTGGGGTTCTGTATGGACCTGTAGGGTTCCGTAGGGGCCTGCAGGGTTCCGTAAGTGCCCGCAGGTGTCTGTAGGGTTCCGTAGGGGTCTGTAGGGTTCCGTAGGCACCTGCAGTGTTCTGTAGGAGCCCATAGGGTTTTAGTGAGGTTCCGTTGTGTTGCTAAGGGTCTTGTAGAGTGCTGTCGGGTCCTGGAGTATTCTGTAGGGTTCCAGAGGGCCTCGTAGGGTTCCGTCGAAATCTGAAGGGTTCCCTAGGGGCCCGTAGAGTCCCGTAGATTGCCGTAGGGACCTGTAGGGTTGTGTAAGTGCCCGCAGGGGTTGGTAGGAGCTTGTAGGGTGCCATATGTTTCCGGAGGGTTGTGTAGGGTTCCGTAGGGGCCTGTGGTGTTCCCTAGGGGCCTGTAGAGTCTCGTACAGTTCCGTAGGGTCCTGTAGGTTTCCATAAGCGCCCGCAGAGGTCTGAAGGGGCCCGTACTGTTCCGTAAGGATCCATAGGGTTCCGTAGAGCTTCGTAGGTTCCCTAGAGGCCTCTGGAGTACCGCAGGAGCCAGTAGTGTTCCGTAGGGTCCTCTAGGGTTGAGTAAGTGCCCACAGGAGTCTGTAGGAATCCGTGGGATTCTGTAAGGTTCTGGAGGGTTCTGCAGGGTTCCGTAGGGGCCCGTAGAGTTCCGTAGTGGCTGGTAAAGTTCCCTAGGGCCCTGTACCGTTCCGTAACTGCCTGCAAGGGTCTTTAGGCTTCCGTAGGGGCTGGTAGGGTTCCATAAAGTTCCGCGGGTTCCTGCAGAGTTCTGCAAGTGCCCGCAAGGGCCTGTAGGGGCCCACAGTGTTTCTGCCAGGTTCCGTAGAGTTCCGTAGGGGCCATATTTTTCTGTAGTGGCTGGTAGTATTCTGTAGGGGTCTGTAGGGTTCCGTAGGCGCCTGCAGTGTTCTGTAGGAGCCCATAGGGGTTTAGTGAGGTTCCGTTGTGTTGCTAAGGGTCTTGTAGAGTGCTGTCGGGTCCTGGAGTATTCTGTAGGGTTCCAGAGGGGCTCGTAGGGTTCCATCGAAATCTATAGGGTTCCCTAGGGGCCCATAGAGTCCCGTAGATTTCCGTAGGGACCTGTAGGGTTGTGTAAGTGCCCGCAGAAGTCTGTAGGAGTCTGTGGGATTCTGTAAGGTTCCGGAGGGTTCTGCAGGGTTCCGTAGGGACCCGTAGAGTTCCGTAGTGGCTGGTAAAGTTCCGTAGGGCCCTGTGGGGTTCTGTATGGACCTGTAGGGTTCCGTAGGGGCCTGCAGGGTTCCGTAAGTGCCCGCAGGTGTCTGTAGGGTTCCGTAGGGGTCTGTAGGGTTCCGTAGGCACCTGCAGTGTTCTGTAGGAGCCCATAGGGTTTTAGTGAGGTTCCGTTGTGTTGCTAAGGGTCTTGTAGAGTGCTGTCGGGTCCTGGAGTATTCTGTAGGGTTCCAGAGGGCCTCGTAGGGTTCCGTCGAAATCTGAAGGGTTCCCTAGGGGCCCGTAGAGTCCCGTAGATTGCCGTAGGGACCTGTAGGGTTGTGTAAGTGCCCGCAGGGGTTGGTAGGAGCTTGTAGGGTGCCATATGTTTCCGGAGGGTTGTGTAGGGTTCCGTAGGGGCCTGTGGTGTTCCCTAGGGGCCTGTAGAGTCTCGTACAGTTCCGTAGGGTCCTGTAGGTTTCCATAAGCGCCCGCAGAGGTCTGAAGGGGCCCGTACTGTTCCGTAAGGATCCATAGGGTTCCGTAGAGCTTCGTAGGTTCCCTAGAGGCCTCTGGAGTACCGCAGGAGCCAGTAGTGTTCCGTAGGGTCCTCTAGGGTTGAGTAAGTGCCCGCAGGAGTCTGTAGGAATCCGTGGGATTCTGTAAGGTTCTGGAGGGTTCTGCAGGGTTCCGTAGGGGCCCGTAGAGTTCCGTAGTGGCTGGTAAAGTTCCCTAGGGCCCTGTACCGTTCCGTAACTGCCTGCAAGGGTCTTTAGGCTTCCGTAGGGGCTGGTAGGGTTCCATAAAGTTCCGCGGGTTCCTGCAGAGTTCTGCAAGTGCCCGCAAGGGCCTGTAGGGGCCCACAGTGTTTCTGCCAGGTTCCGTAGAGTTCCGTAGGGGCCATATTTTTCTGTAGTGGCTGGTAGTATTCTGTAGGGGTCTGTAGGGTTCCGTAGGCGCCTGCAGTGTTCTGTAGGAGCCCATAGGGGTTTAGTGAGGTTCCGTTGTGTTGCTAAGGGTCTTGTAGAGTGCTGTCGGGTCCTGGAGTATTCTGTAGGGTTCCAGAGGGGCTCGTAGGGTTCCATCGAAATCTATAGGGTTCCCTAGGGGCCCATAGAGTCCCGTAGATTTCCGTAGGGACCTGTAGGGTTGTGTAAGTGCCCGCAGAAGTCTGTAGGAGTCTGTGGGATTCTGTAAGGTTCCGGAGGGTTCTGCAGGGTTCCGTAGGGACCCGTAGAGTTCCGTAGTGGCTGGTAAAGTTCCGTAGGGCCCTGTGGGGTTCTGTATGGACCTGTAGGGTTCCGTAGGGGCCTGCAGGGTTCCGTAGGCACCTGCAGTGTTCTGTAGGAGCCCATAGGGTTTTAGTGAGGTTCCGTTGTGTTGCTAAGGGTCTTGTAGAGTGCTGTCGGGTCCTGGAGTATTCTGTAGGGTTCCAGAGGGGCTCGTAGGGTTCCATCGAAATCTATAGGGTTCCCTAGGGGCCCATAGAGTCCCGTAGATTTCCGTAGGGACCTGTAGGGTTGTGTAAGTGCCCGCAGAAGTCTGTAGGAGTCTGTGGGATTCTGTAAGGTTCCGGAGGGTTCTGCAGGGTTCCGTAGGGACCCGTAGAGTTCCGTAGTGGCTGGTAAAGTTCCGTAGGGCCCTGTGGGGTTCTGTATGGACCTGTAGGGTTCCGTAGGGGCCTGCAGGGTTCCGTAAGTGCCCGCAGGTGTCTGTAGGGTTCCGTAGGGGTCTGTAGGGTTCCGTAGGCACCTGCAGTGTTCTGTAGGAGCCCATAGGGTTTTAGTGAGGTTCCGTTGTGTTGCTAAGGGTCTTGTAGAGTGCTGTCGGGTCCTGGAGTATTCTGTAGGGTTCCAGAGGGCCTCGTAGGGTTCCGTCGAAATCTGAAGGGTTCCCTAGGGGCCCGTAGAGTCCCGTAGATTGCCGTAGGGACCTGTAGGGTTGTGTAAGTGCCCGCAGGGGTTGGTAGGAGCTTGTAGGGTGCCATATGTTTCCGGAGGGTTGTGTAGGGTTCCGTAGGGGCCTGTGGTGTTCCCTAGGGGCCTGTAGAGTCTCGTACAGTTCCGTAGGGTCCTGTAGGTTTCCATAAGCGCCCGCAGAGGTCTGAAGGGGCCCGTACTGTTCCGTAAGGATCCATAGGGTTCCGTAGAGCTTCGTAGGTTCCCTAGAGGCCTCTGGAGTACCGCAGGAGCCAGTAGTGTTCCGTAGGGTCCTCTAGGGTTGAGTAAGTGCCCGCAGGAGTCTGTAGGAATCCGTGGGATTCTGTAAGGTTCTGGAGGGTTCTGCAGGGTTCCGTAGGGGCCCGTAGAGTTCCGTAGTGGCTGGTAAAGTTCCCTAGGGCCCTGTACCGTTCCGTAACTGCCTGCAAGGGTCTTTAGGCTTCCGTAGGGGCTGGTAGGGTTCCATAAAGTTCCGCGGGTTCCTGCAGAGTTCTGCAAGTGCCCGCAAGGGCCTGTAGGGGCCCACAGTGTTTCTGCCAGGTTCCGTAGAGTTCCGTAGGGGCCATATTTTTCTGTAGTGGCTGGTAGTATTCTGTAGGGGTCTGTAGGGTTCCGTAGGCGCCTGCAGTGTTCTGTAGGAGCCCATAGGGGTTTAGTGAGGTTCCGTTGTGTTGCTAAGGGTCTTGTAGAGTGCTGTCGGGTCCTGGAGTATTCTGTAGGGTTCCAGAGGGGCTCGTAGGGTTCCATCGAAATCTATAGGGTTCCCTAGGGGCCCATAGAGTCCCGTAGATTTCCGTAGGGACCTGTAGGGTTGTGTAAGTGCCCGCAGAAGTCTGTAGGAGTCTGTGGGATTCTGTAAGGTTCCGGAGGGTTCTGCAGGGTTCCGTAGGGACCCGTAGAGTTCCGTAGTGGCTGGTAAAGTTCCGTAGGGCCCTGTGGGGTTCTGTATGGACCTGTAGGGTTCCGTAGGGGCCTGCAGGGTTCCGTAAGTGCCCGCAGGTGTCTGTAGGGTTCCGTAGGGGTCTGTAGGGTTCCGTAGGCACCTGCAGTGTTCTGTAGGAGCCCATAGGGTTTTAGTGAGGTTCCGTTGTGTTGCTAAGGGTCTTGTAGAGTGCTGTCGGGTCCTGGAGTATTCTGTAGGGTTCCAGAGGGCCTCGTAGGGTTCCGTCGAAATCTGAAGGGTTCCCTAGGGGCCCGTAGAGTCCCGTAGATTGCCGTAGGGACCTGTAGGGTTGTGTAAGTGCCCGCAGGGGTTGGTAGGAGCTTGTAGGGTGCCATATGTTTCCGGAGGGTTGTGTAGGGTTCCGTAGGGGCCTGTGGTGTTCCCTAGGGGCCTGTAGAGTCTCGTACAGTTCCGTAGGGTCCTGTAGGTTTCCATAAGCGCCCGCAGAGGTCTGAAGGGGCCCGTACTGTTCCGTAAGGATCCATAGGGTTCCGTAGAGCTTCGTAGGTTCCCTAGAGGCCTCTGGAGTACCGCAGGAGCCAGTAGTGTTCCGTAGGGTCCTCTAGGGTTGAGTAAGTGCCCACAGGAGTCTGTAGGAATCCGTGGGATTCTGTAAGGTTCTGGAGGGTTCTGCAGGGTTCCGTAGGGGCCCGTAGAGTTCCGTAGTGGCTGGTAAAGTTCCCTAGGGCCCTGTACCGTTCCGTAACTGCCTGCAAGGGTCTTTAGGCTTCCGTAGGGGCTGGTAGGGTTCCATAAAGTTCCGCGGGTTCCTGCAGAGTTCTGCAAGTGCCCGCAAGGGCCTGTAGGGGCCCACAGTGTTTCTGCCAGGTTCCGTAGAGTTCCGTAGGGGCCATATTTTTCTGTAGTGGCTGGTAGTATTCTGTAGGGGTCTGTAGGGTTCCGTAGGCGCCTGCAGTGTTCTGTAGGAGCCCATAGGGGTTTCGTGAGGTTCCATTGTGTTGCTAAGGGTCTTGTAGAGTGCTGTCGGGTCCTGGAGTATTCTGTAGGGTTCCAGAGGGGCTCGTAGGGTTCCATCGAAATCTATAGGGTTCCCTAGGGGCCCATAGAGTCCCGTAGATTTCCGTAGGGACCTGTAGGGTTGTGTAAGTGCCCGCAGAAGTCTGTAGGAGTCTGTGGGATTCTGTAAGGTTCCGGAGGGTTCTGCAGGGTTCCGTAGGGACCCGTAGAGTTCCGTAGTGGCTGGTAAAGTTCCGTAGGGCCCTGTGGGGTTCTGTATGGACCTGTAGGGTTCCGTAGGGGCCTGCAGGGTTCCGTAAGTGCCCGCAGGTGTCTGTAGGGTTCCGTAGGGGTCTGTAGGGTTCCGTAGGCACCTGCAGTGTTCTGTAGGAGCCCATAGGGTTTTAGTGAGGTTCCGTTGTGTTGCTAAGGGTCTTGTAGAGTGCTGTCGGGTCCTGGAGTATTCTGTAGGGTTCCAGAGGGCCTCGTAGGGTTCCGTCGAAATCTGAAGGGTTCCCTAGGGGCCCGTAGAGTCCCGTAGATTGCCGTAGGGACCTGTAGGGTTGTGTAAGTGCCCGCAGGGGTTGGTAGGAGCTTGTAGGGTGCCATATGTTTCCGGAGGGTTGTGTAGGGTTCCGTAGGGGCCTGTGGTGTTCCCTGGGGGCCTGTAGAGTCTCGTACAGTTCCGTAGGGTCCTGTAGGTTTCCATAAGCGCCCGCAGAGGTCTGAAGGGGCCCGTACTGTTCCGTAAGGATCCATAGGGTTCCGTAGAGCTTCGTAGGTTCCCTAGAGGCCTCTGGAGTACCGCAGGAGCCAGTAGTGTTCCGTAGGGTCCTCTAGGGTTGAGTAAGTGCCCGCAGGAGTCTGTAGGAATCCGTGGGATTCTGTAAGGTTCTGGAGGGTTCTGCAGGGTTCCGTAGGGGCCCGTAGAGTTCCGTAGTGGCTGGTAAAGTTCCCTAGGGCCCTGTACCGTTCCGTAACTGCCTGCAAGGGTCTTTAGGCTTCCGTAGGGGCTGGTAGGGTTCCATAAAGTTCCGCGGGTTCCTGCAGAGTTCTGCAAGTGCCCGCAAGGGCCTGTAGGGGCCCACAGTGTTTCTGCCAGGTTCCGTAGAGTTCCGTAGGGGCCATATTTTTCTGTAGTGGCTGGTAGTATTCTGTAGGGGTCTGTAGGGTTCCGTAGGCGCCTGCAGTGTTCTGTAGGAGCCCATAGGGGTTTAGTGAGGTTCCGTTGTGTTGCTAAGGGTCTTGTAGAGTGCTGTCGGGTCCTGGAGTATTCTGTAGGGTTCCAGAGGGGCTCGTAGGGTTCCATCGAAATCTATAGGGTTCCCTAGGGGCCCATAGAGTCCCGTAGATTTCCGTAGGGACCTGTAGGGTTGTGTAAGTGCCCGCAGAAGTCTGTAGGAGTCTGTGGGATTCTGTAAGGTTCCGGAGGGTTCTGCAGGGTTCCGTAGGGACCCGTAGAGTTCCGTAGTGGCTGGTAAAGTTCCGTAGGGCCCTGTGGGGTTCTGTATGGACCTGTAGGGTTCCGTAGGGGCCTGCAGGGTTCCGTAAGTGCCCGCAGGTGTCTGTAGGGTTCCGTAGGGGTCTGTAGGGTTCCGTAGGCACCTGCAGTGTTCTGTAGGAGCCCATAGGGTTTTAGTGAGGTTCCGTTGTGTTGCTAAGGGTCTTGTAGAGTGCTGTCGGGTCCTGGAGTATTCTGTAGGGTTCCAGAGGGCCTCGTAGGGTTCCGTCGAAATCTGAAGGGTTCCCTAGGGGCCCGTAGAGTCCCGTAGATTGCCGTAGGGACCTGTAGGGTTGTGTAAGTGCCCGCAGGGGTTGGTAGGAGCTTGTAGGGTGCCATATGTTTCCGGAGGGTTGTGTAGGGTTCCGTAGGGGCCTGTGGTGTTCCCTAGGGGCCTGTAGAGTCTCGTACAGTTCTGTAGGGTCCTGTAGGTTTCCATAAGCGCCCGCAGAGGTCTGAAGGGGCCCGTACTGTTCCGTAAGGATCCATAGGGTTCCGTAGAGCTTCGTAGGTTCCCTAGAGGCCTCTGGAGTACCGCAGGAGCCAGTAGTGTTCCGTAGGGTCCTCTAGGGTTGAGTAAGTGCCCGCAGGAGTCTGTAGGAATCCGTGGGATTCTGTAAGGTTCTGGAGGGTTCTGCAGGGTTCCGTAGGGGCCCGTAGAGTTCCGTAGTGGCTGGTAAAGTTCCCTAGGGCCCTGTACCGTTCCGTAACTGCCTGCAAGGGTCTTTAGGCTTCCGTAGGGGCTGGTAGGGTTCCATAAAGTTCCGCGGGTTCCTGCAGAGTTCTGCAAGTGCCCGCAAGGGCCTGTAGGGGCCCACAGTGTTTCTGCCAGGTTCCGTAGAGTTCCGTAGGGGCCATATTTTTCTGTAGTGGCTGGTAGTATTCTGTAGGGGTCTGTAGGGTTCCGTAGGCGCCTGCAGTGTTCTGTAGGAGCCCATAGGGGTTTAGTGAGGTTCCGTTGTGTTGCTAAGGGTCTTGTAGAGTGCTGTCGGGTCCTGGAGTATTCTGTAGGGTTCCAGAGGGGCTCGTAGGGTTCCATCGAAATCTATAGGGTTCCCTAGGGGCCCATAGAGTCCCGTAGATTTCCGTAGGGACCTGTAGGGTTGTGTAAGTGCCCGCAGAAGTCTGTAGGAGTCTGTGGGATTCTGTAAGGTTCCGGAGGGTTCTGCAGGGTTCCGTAGGGACCCGTAGAGTTCCGTAGTGGCTGGTAAAGTTCCGTAGGGCCCTGTGGGGTTCTGTATGGACCTGTAGGGTTCCGTAGGGGCCTGCAGGGTTCCGTAGGCACCTGCAGTGTTCTGTAGGAGCCCATAGGGTTTTAGTGAGGTTCCGTTGTGTTGCTAAGGGTCTTGTAGAGTGCTGTCGGGTCCTGGAGTATTCTGTAGGGTTCCAGAGGGCCTCGTAGGGTTCCGTCGAAATCTGAAGGGTTCCCTAGGGGCCCGTAGAGTCCCGTAGATTGCCGTAGGGACCTGTAGGGTTGTGTAAGTGCCCGCAGGGGTTGGTAGGAGCTTGTAGGGTGCCATATGTTTCCGGAGGGTTGTGTAGGGTTCCATAGGGGCCTGTGGTGTTCCCTAGGGGCCTGTAGAGTCTCGTACAGTTCCGTAGGGTCCTGTAGGTTTCCATAAGCGCCCGCAGAGGTCTGAAGGGGCCCGTACTGTTCCGTAAGGATCCATAGGGTTCCGTAGAGCTTCGTAGGTTCCCTAGAGGCCTCTGGAGTACCGCAGGAGCCAGTAGTGTTCCGTAGGGACCTGTAGGGTTGTGTAAGTGCCCGCAGGGGTTGGTAGGAGCTTGTAGGGTGCCATATGTTTCCGGAGGGTTGTGTAGGGTTCCATAGGGGCCTGTGGTGTTCCCTAGGGGCCTGTAGAGTCTCGTACAGTTCCGTAGGGTCCTGTAGGTTTCCATAAGCGCCCGCAGAGGTCTGAAGGGGCCCGTACTGTTCCGTAAGGATCCATAGGGCTCCGTAGAGCTTCGTAGGTTCCCTAGAGGCCTCTGGAGTACCGCAGGAGCCAGTAGTGTTCCGTAGGGTCCTCTAGGGTTGAGTAAGTGCCCGCAGGAGTCTGTAGGAATCCATGGGATTCTGTAAGGTTCTGGAGGGTTCTGCAGGGTTCCGTAGGGGCCCGTAGAGTTCCGTAGTGGCTGGTAAAGTTCCCTAGGGCCCTGTACCGTTCCGTAACTGCCTGCAAGGGTCTTTAGGCTTCCGTAGGGGCTGGTAGGGTTCCATAAAGTTCCGCGGGTTCCTGCAGAGTTCTGCAAGTGCCCGCAAGGGCCTGTAGGGGCCCACAGTGTTTCTGCCAGGTTCCGTAGAGTTCCGTAGGGGCCATATTTTTCTGTAGTGGCTGGTAGTATTCTGTAGGGGTCTGTAGGGTTCCGTAGGCGCCTGCAGTGTTCTGTAGGAGCCCATAGGGGTTTAGTGAGGTTCCGTTGTGTTGCTAAGGGTCTTGTAGAGTGCTGTCGGGTCCTGGAGTATTCTGTAGGGTTCCAGAGGGGCTCGTAGGGTTCCATCGAAATCTATAGGGTTCCCTAGGGGCCCATAGAGTCCCGTAGATTTCCGTAGGGACCTGTAGGGTTGTGTAAGTGCCCGCAGAAGTCTGTAGGAGTCTGTGGGATTCTGTAAGGTTCCGGAGGGTTCTGCAGGGTTCCGTAGGGACCCGTAGAGTTCCGTAGTGGCTGGTAAAGTTCCGTAGGGCCCTGTGGGGTTCTGTATGGACCTGTAGGGTTCCGTAGGGGCCTGCAGGGTTCCGTAAGTGCCCGCAGGTGTCTGTAGGGTTCCGTAGGGGTCTGTAGGGTTCCGTAGGCACCTGCAGTGTTCTGTAGGAGCCCATAGGGTTTTAGTGAGGTTCCGTTGTGTTGCTAAGGGTCTTGTAGAGTGCTGTCGGGTCCTGGAGTATTCTGTAGGGTTCCAGAGGGCCTCGTAGGGTTCCGTCGAAATCTGAAGGGTTCCCTAGGGGCCCGTAGAGTCCCGTAGATTGCCGTAGGGACCTGTAGGGTTGTGTAAGTGCCCGCAGGGGTTGGTAGGAGCTTGTAGGGTTCCATATGTTTCCAGAGGGTTGTGTAGGGTTCCGTAGGGGCCTGTGGTGTTCCCTAGGGGCCTGTAGAGTCTCGTACAGTTCCGTAGGGTCCTGTAGGTTTCCATAAGCGCCCGCAGAGGTCTGAAGGGGCCCGTACTGTTCCGTAAGGATCCATAGGGTTCCGTAGAGCTTCGTAGGTTCCCTAGAGGCCTCTGGAGTACCGCAGGAGCCAGTAGTGTTCCGTAGGGTCCTCTAGGGTTGAGTAAGTGCCCGCAGGAGTCTGTAGGAATCCGTGGGATTCTGTAAGGTTCTGGAGGGTTCTGCAGGGTTCCGTAGGGGCCCGTAGAGTTCCGTAGTGGCTGGTAAAGTTCCCTAGGGCCCTGTACCGTTCCGTAACTGCCTGCAAGGGTCTTTAGGCTTCCGTAGGGGCTGGTAGGGTTCCATAAAGTTCCGCGGGTTCCTGCAGAGTTCTGCAAGTGCCCGCAAGGGCCTGTAGGGGCCCACAGTGTTTCTGCCAGGTTCCGTAGAGTTCCGTAGGGGCCATATTTTTCTGTAGTGGCTGGTAGTATTCTGTAGGGGTCTGTAGGGTTCCGTAGGCGCCTGCAGTGTTCTGTAGGAGCCCATAGGGTTTTAGTGAGGTTCCGTTGTGTTGCTAAGGGTCTTGTAGAGTGCTGTCGGGTCCTGGAGTATTCTGTAGGGTTCCAGAGGGCCTCGTAGGGTTCCATCGAAATCTATAGGGTTCCCTAGGGGCCCATAGAGTCCCGTAGATTTCCGTAGGGACCTGTAGGGTTGTGTAAGTGCCCGCAGAAGTCTGTAGGAGTCTGTGGGATTCTGTAAGGTTCCGGAGGGTTCTGCAGGGTTCCGTAGGGACCCGTAGAGTTCCGTAGTGGCTGGTAAAGTTCCGTAGGGCCCTGTGGGGTTCTGTATGGACCTGTAGGGTTCCGTAGGGGCCTGCAGGGTTCCGTAAGTGCCCGCAGGTGTCTGTAGGGTTCCGTAGGGGTCTGTAGGGTTCCGTAGGCACCTGCAGTGTTCTGTAGGAGCCCATAGGGTTTT